>NC_092333.1:522753000-523059500 GCF_046630445.1 Rutidosis leptorrhynchoides
CATTTACTATTAATATGAATAGTAAATGAATTAATTTTGATTCAATTATTTAAGTTACATTGTTGTACGTTGTGCTTTACAACTTGTACATCTTTGATTTAACTTCGTGTCTTTTTAAAAACTAAAAAAATACATCATAAAAATAAAACGATTATATACGTAAACTTTTTAATTCGAAACTGCATCATTCAATAGTAAATTTTTATCATTTCGTATATAAATATTATTCGCATGTTTCCGTATATATATATATATATATATATATATATATATATATATATACACACACACACACACACACAATTATATAATTATCGCAAGTTATGACGTTCGTGAATCGTCGGACAAACAGGGTGGTCAACTGTTATATAAAAACTCGTTTTCAAAAGTTTTAGAACTTGTCAAAATTCATTGCTTATCATGTCGGAAACATTAAATCATACCGAGAATTTGGTTCAAATTAAGTCAAAATTTCCGGGTCGTCATAATTTAGCACCAACTGCATTTATCCTTAATTTAGAAATGTTGGTTAAGATTAGGTTTAAGGGCGGGTAGATACAACACTTGTCCTAGAATTAAAACTTGATATGTACTAATTATTATCATGCACTTGTTATGTTTATTATGTTTGACACTCTTTTACTTTCGATATTGGTTCAAGGGGGAGCCATACTATTGATATGCATGTATAATTTAAGGGGGAGCATTACTCTAGGGCGCGCTTAGTTTCAGGGGGAGCTAACTTTTTTGCTTCGACAAAAGGGGGAGAAAGTGTATGGTAATTGATGTTAACACTTATGTCGGCGTACATAACTAAACACTTAACCATATGTTTTTCATCATCAAAAAGGGGGAGAATGTTGGTTAAGAATCCATTTATAATATTCAAAAGTTAATAACTTTGTTTTGATGATGACACAAAAGAGATAAGTGCTTAATCACATGTAAGACGACATGAGTTCATAAGCCTACACTATCTCTAGCAAAAGACCAATACATAAATAATTAACTTGGTAAAAGTGCTATGCGACTGCACCACGGTCGACCGCGGGTCTGACCGTAGATGTCCTGTACCAACGGCTGCACTATTTTTCAAACTGTTGATCTACGGTTAACCTCATGGCTGACCGTGGATCGACCACATTTTTCACTGTAACCAAAATCAACCACTTTAAGTTAGACCACTTTGAGGCATCTATAATTTACAAAACTTTTTTAAACATACTTATAATAGTTTCCTTCTTTGATTTCAAAAGAGTTTTGAACCAAAAGATGTTAATTTTTACTAATCACACTTAATGACATCTTTAAGCTCAAATAAGATCAAACCCAAAATGTTTTACTCTTGTCTTATTATAAAATGTCATTTAATACATACTAATGATGGTAATTAAAAGTCCCAACAAAAGAGGTGCTCTCCCATGAATCTTATGTATCATTTTTATATATGTGTTATAAATTATGAACTAGTAAATTATTGTAATAATCTCCAAGTAAGTTCCAACTAGATTCAAACTAGTTCATTTGAGATGTAACAATGTTCCAAAGAGTAAGATACTTCCATTAACAAAATGGCAAGTAATTAAGAAGGGTTGATGAGGTTTTGGATGGTAAGGCTTTGTCAAGAGACAAAAATCTGCAATTACCCAATTAAGAATTCAATGACAAATGGTCAAAGCTTGAAGACTTTCTTCTTTTGAGGACATGTTAACTTTTACACTTATGTCCCAAATAAAAAGGGTAATGGGGATGACTTCAGAGATAATTGGACTTTAGTTGCAGCAATCCAACAAGAGAAAATGACAAAGTTCAAAGGACAAAAACTGCTATATGTTTCAGATGTCATTGGTACACGATCGACCGTGCAGTGAGCCGTACAGCTTCCAGGCTTATTTATCTTTCCTATAAAAGTCTAGCCTTGAAGCATTTGAAGACTCACCTCTTGCACTCATATTTTCTTATATTCTCTGATATCATTCTTATAATTCATTGTAGTCTTTTAGAGTGATTTTAGCAAGAGTACTTGTAAGCTTAAGTTGTAAGTTTACTTGTAAACTATCTTCTTAAAGGGTTTTAGAAGATAGTTGTGTTTTCAATAGGTTAGAACATTAGGATCTTGTGGTAAGAGCTTTAGGTGTTTGTGAAGTCTTCAAAGGAACATAAGAGTTCACAAGTTGCGGCTTATCGAAGTACTAGTGTTGTATCCGGACACTCCACCGAGTTTGGAGTATCATACTGAAGAAAAATCTCAATTCGTAGAAATGGGGAGTGGATTAAGGAAGATTAGTTAACATCTTTCCGAACCACTATATATCGTTGTGTTTGTTCTCTCTTCCTTTATCTCTTTGATTTCATATATACATATATATATATATATACATATATACATATATATATATATATATATATATATATATATATATATATATATATATATATATATATATATATATATATATATATATATATATATATATATTATACGTATTGTTTAAGAATAAACATTTCAAGTCACACTATATCAAGTTCAAGAAAACGTAAATTTTTTCTAAAAATCTTAAAAAATCGACTAAGTAACTATTCACCCTCCTCTAGTTACTTACAATTGGTATCAGAGCGGTTGCTCTAAACGTTTTGCTACAAATTACTAATTTGAAATTAATACTAATTTTTGAAAATCTTTGAGTTTAAGATCATGGAACAAAAATTTGAGAACTTGAACTATAGTGAAGGATGCTCCATGCAAAGGCCTCCACCCGAAAGCACTAACTACTCAAACATCAACACTTGGATCAACCCGAAAGCACTAACGTGGAGAGGGTTGACCTCTTACATCGGAAAAACACTATGACGTTATCACTGGGTGGGTACACATAGTCACATAGAATCACTACAATGGTTACAGACTCACTACTCAGTCTAATCATAAGTGTGGCACTGGTCACTATACTTGTCACTGTATATTCATATCCATAAGGATAGTCCTATTCGCTGGTAACACAAGAATTCAGATGTATTTCCTTCACTTTTGTCTTTATCACCTGAGAATGTCATATACTGAATCTGTACATTACTCAAGTTATATTTAAAACTAATTAAACAGCATCACAAAGCACAAAAGTACACTTATATCAAAGTTGCACAAGACCCATAAACTGTCAGGTCACACACGCGCGTGAGTACACCTACACGCGAGTAAAAAAAAGTCACGAGCTCTGAAAATATCATAAACGTTTCCCTTGGTGTGACAAGCCTTTCCACATGCGGCTAAGGTCCTACACGCATGGAAGAACACACATGCGCATGTGTAACATGCTTACACGCGCGGTTGAACTCAAGAACATGGGTAAGGCTTACCCGCGTCTGGAAAATGTCTCACGTGCGCATGAGCTTACACGCGTGGATGATGAAGAACAGACATCAGCTTTCTGTTCTCTGATTTGGGTCCAAAATCACAATTTTGTGATGTTTCTGTTCGATTCAAGGGTCACGAATAACACTTATTACATATATAACATGTTTCTAACCTTAAAACACTATCACAAACACATTTAAAGCTAGAAAGGAGCATAAAAGTTCACTTTTACAAAACCCACTTTAGAACCCATTAGAATTCATCAAAATTTGAGATACATACGTTGTTTGAATCCATGAAACTAGTTGGATTAGATGCAAAAAGTCAAAATCTCCGATTTCATACTTTTAAGAATTTAGAAGCAGTATAAGGTTTTAGGGTTTATAGTTGCTAAAAATAGAAAGAAAAAAGAAATGGAACGTAAGGGAGTAATATAAATCATTTGGGTTTCTTCATTGTGCGGAAACTCATTCTCCATTTCACACGCGTATTTACCAGTTATTTAAAACACAATGTACCTCATTAAGCGGTCCTAACGAGGTCCAAATCACATATGACGCACTTTATCCCATACACAAATAATTATAAAACACATAATTATTAAGATCACTATATTAACACATAAAGGAAAATGGGTCATTACCACTAGGCCTAAGTCAAGGTTGTTACATTATATACATACATACATATATATGTATGTGTGTATGTGTGTGTGTATATATATGTATGTATGTATGTATATATATATATATATATATATATATATATATATATATATATATATATATATATATATATATATATATATATATATTGGACAATTCTTTCTCTACCTGCGGGTGGAGAGTTCTTTCTCTACACGTGGGTGGAGAAACGACTAATCTTCTATTTTATGGTAAAGGAAAGATTGCATGCATCTCACCTCTCTCATACCTCGTGAGCGTGGGATTGTGTATTGTTGTTATTGTATATTGGATGATCCAGTGGAAGTAAAAAAAAAAAAAGCGATGATGGGGAAACATCGTAATATCGTTCATCATCAACATAATAACATTCATCACACATCTGACATTCATCATACATCTGATGAACGATAATCACATTCATCACGTTGCTTAGACCTTTTTTTTGTCGGGACATTTAAATTTTAAACTAGTTAAAGACCCGCGAATTCGCAGGATTATGCAAAAAAAATTTATACTGATGGATATATATTATTAAGGAGCTATAATGATGTTTTAAACTTTAAACATACAGAAAACTGAATCACAATTCTCAAACATATTTCTTATAGCATTTGAAAACTTGTTTAAAATTACATGCATAATTCTCCTATGTATCTTAAAAACTCGATTCTCACATGAGGCCCTCTAATTAACAATAATGCATTCAATTTTCAAATACACGTAATTTATATCATGTCCTACAAACAAACCAATATACACAAAATAAATGGAAGGATCATTTGATCATCGACCTTCTTAAACGAAGGCATAAAGGATAGTTTATGTCTCAGTCACCAATGATCTCTAATGTAACACGAAATAATAAGTTTCCCTTACAGTGTCAACATCCAATGTGCATCTGCAACCAAAGACGTTCTGTACAAATCTGTATAAACTCGACGATAAATCGAAAGTCCTAATCTACCAAATATCAAGAATTAGTCCAGTTTAAATGTGTATAAAAGTAGTGATTTGTTTATATTTGATTTAAATAAAAAACAATAAAACATTCAACCGTTTCTTTTTTGTTAAGTATGTTATTGAAGTTATGGTAATCAAATAACATTAACTGTTTGGAAATTAAACACAGAGAATACAGTGGCCCATATCCTTGTAAAATCAATCTTAAGAACATTACCAAATTATACCTTCATCAAAATCAACACCGGAACCAATAGATGTTGCAAACGCATACAAACTTAGCTTCATATTCTTAATCTCATACATCGTTTTCTCCACATCATCACTATCGTTGTATCCCTTTAAAAGTTAAACTTATTATTACCCATCTTCTATTAGGAGAAGTAATTCTCGCAACCTGATTGGTCCACGTGGCAGCTCCCCTCACATAAGTTTACTATTCACGCTTTTTTTTTTTGGCCCAATAAGTATCCGGTGCTCACCTTTTGCACCACTTCTACCATTTTAGGATTTTTTGGACGTCTCATGCCATACCTTCCACCTTAGCTCACCCATCCCTTCTACCTTCTCTATCAAATCCACACTCCAATACCCCTTTCTTCTTCTCTATCACCACGTACATAATTAAAAACCCTAAAAAATAGATTATAAAAAAACGTTTACAAATAATCGATTATCAAATATCATCCAGAGGTAAACAAGTAAATTGTGAAAGGGAGTGCAAACACCATGCGTACAACACCTGCAATCTTGCCGTAGTTCAAGACCCAAGTTCAATTTAATCATAAAGCAAGAGGTAACTTCATTATTAGTGTCTCTGATTTTTTTAAACCGCCTAAACGTTTACCGTGGCCAGAAAAATCTAATTATGGATCTTAAAAAACTAAATTATGTTTGAAATGTATATAATCAGTTATTTGTAGTATGTGTATAATTTTGTTAGTTTCTGATGTTTGCCCTAAATTTGTAGTAGATAATCAAGAACGCGCAGAAAATTAATCGTTTGCCCTAAAATTGGGATGAAGAAGGATGGCATCTCGAAGAGAAACAATCAGGGTAACATCACATTATGTTTTTGGTTTAATTATAAATATTATATTACTGCTATTTGTGGCTGATAATTTGAGTATTGTTGCATTGTTTTTCAACAACCATCTACCATATTTCCAGGTATGTTCTTTTATTGCTTCGATTTCTCTGATTTTCAGTTTTCTATTCTTAGTTATGGTTGTTTGTTTGGCAGGATCTGGTGCGTTGTAGACATGGTGAATCACGTCTGAACCCTTTCTGTCATTCTCATGATTCATTGCTTTATTTATAATTCATAAATTTGTTTTTTAATTTCACCAAATTCGTTTTTTTGGTTGCTTTTGATTGTTAAGTTTACTGGGTTTTTTTTTTTTTTGCCTGGTTGTAGTGTTCTTCGATTACAACTTTTTAAGATTATCAAGTACATAAAAAATCGTTCTAGAAAAAACAGATAAGATAAGAAGTCAGATTTAAAATCAGTCTATTTAAATTTAGTCTTCTAATGAGGAATTTTGAAGTGATAAAAGAGTTTGTGAGTGAGAGATATATGGAGGAGTAAGGATTCAGTTGGTTATTGTTAGTGTAAATAAGATAAGAATCTTTTTAAAATTCAATCTTCATTTTTAAGTATGTAAGTGATTATGGAGTTGATAATGAGAATTATTTTCCTTTTAGGTTTATGTTTTTTGTTTTAACAGGAAGCACAGATTTTATCATACCAATTTTAGTTATTAGATTTTTGTTTATTTTCAGTTTTGATTTTGTAATGATTTTATTGTAGTATTCTGAATAGATGATTTTAGTTCCAGGTCCAATGTTATGTGATGAAGAAATCCAACTGTTTCTTATTTCATTACTAAGTAATTTTCTTAGGTAATTAGAATTTTTTAGTTGGTGGCTATTTGCTCTTGCCTTATGATTTGGGCACCAAAGGTTACACCAATGCGTTAGCTATAAATACACTGAGGTTTTTTATTTTTGTTTTGTAATCTGTATCATCATTCAGTATTTCATGATATATACACATGTATTTACAGTTACATAAAACATTTAAATACTTTAGCTCAGATTGACCTTTAACACTTTTCGTCTAAACATGATTGTTTGTTCTTGACTTTTGTGGTGCAGGTTCTTAAAAGTACCATATATCAGGTTGACATTGATCCCATTCTTCAAAGTATTCATATATATCTTCACGAATTTAGGGTGGAAGAAATTAATAGGTAAGGTCACTTCTATTTAAAGGTATTACCATTGTTTTTTTGATACCCTAAAAACTAATGTACAGTGGGAGCGGATCGCAAGCCCTGCATTTGGTCAAAACTGTTCTACATGAGCTTGCAAAGTTTTAGGGTACTTCAATAAAAGGTAATCTTTCTATGGTTTGGGTCGATATGGATCCCAAGCCTGTTATACTTGCTTACATCGATCTCAATCCTTAGGTACTTTGTTATTGATATAACAATGCGATAGTGTTGGACGTGTAATGTAACATTGATGTTTATATGTTGTCTTATCAAAAATATTAAACGTTGGATGCTGCAAGCATGTTTTTGGCGACTGGGCAGTTGGTTAAACTCATTGGGATGCCGGATACCTGCTACACGTTATGCAGACAACCTGTTGCAGGTCCGTTTTTCCTGTCTGATTGTTTGGGGTATTTGAGAATATTATTTTGGTGCAAAAAATTCATTCATTTTTATGCTTAGTGTGCAAGGAACATTTTATCTCAAAATAATCAAAATTTAAATTAATTTCTTAAACACATACTTTTACTTCTAGCATTCAATAAAATTAAAATTATTTTGTGTTCGCAGCTCTCTTGCTGGCTGCAATATTGAATAAATTTGGAGGCAAATAAACAAGAAGTATTGGTCTCTATGAACTATATTGAATAACACAGTTGTACTCTTAGGTATGAATTCCTTTTTTTTATTTTTTTTTTGTGACATAACTGTAGTAAATGCAAAATGCAACATATAATAACTTAAAAAGCTTGAGGAAATCCATCGCCATTTAAATAAAACATATATATACTTATTTGATCCATTTTAATTTTCGATGTTTTATATATTAACTCTGTAAACATTTTCATTCGCTTTCAGAGCAGAGAACATCGCCAAAGATCTTAGACGCACACGTTCCCCGCACATCGTTCAAGTTATTGCTCAAGCATTTTAGCTGATTCTTTTTAGATGATAAAAAGATCTGCTGCATCCAATGTTTTAAAACTCATATAAAGAATTCAAGAGTAAAATTTCACCATTAGAATCGAGTGAAGATGTTAGCTAATTTAATGGTTTTTGTACGATTCATTATAGTCGATTGAAATATTTGTGAAAATTTCACCGTCGCCACCGCCGTCTGTAGATACCATTGCTGCCGCTGTTGCTATTTCCGTTGTTCAAGGGACTTGATGGTATGTGTAATATGTTTTGCTCAAATAACTACATTGCTGAGTTTTGTTTGTTTACAGTCATATTGTTTATGTTTATTGTTACTTGCCGACATCTGGTATGAATATGGGCATCACCTATGTTAGAATGTAGTTTTACTTTTTCTTTCATGTTTTGTAGTGGTTTATTCAATTTTTTTTTTTTTTTTTTTGTTACAGGATTTTGTTTGAATAGTTGTCTGTATTGCGACACTCAATTGAGAGGCATACATTTATTTGTTTATTTGTTCAGTTCTGCAAGAGTAGTATGGCAGCTTCACTTGCAAATTGTTGAGTTCTTTGTACACGGTTCATTGATATGTGTGTGTGTTTGGTTGACAGTTGTTTCAGGTAGGTGCACCAATTTAATTCCAACATACCAATTTACTTCCAGCAGACATGGTAATCACATACGTTTTGCGAGTCATCTATCTATTTGAACGTTGAAGGTATATCACTATGATTGTAGTTCTATTTATACGATTTCTTACTTTCTCATGTCTTCATACATGCGTAGTTCCATCTGATTCCGATTTTAATTTACTATGATTGTTTTCTTTGATTTCATCAGTTTTGTTAATCCACCCCTGGTCATCATTGCAGGGTATGTATAAACTATAATAACGTATGAACTTTTTTTTTTTTTTTTTTTTCTAAGAGAAGACATATGAATTATATATATTTGTTTAAAATATTTTTGCTGTGGCTGAATAATTGCTTGGGCAAGAAAAACTATCGAAAGTTCTTTACTCTCATTGTTTCGGCTCTTCTCCTGGTAAGATAAACTATTCTTATTTCTACGTTGATTTTTAATATTAAAATATTGACCCACAAGATAAAGTGATGGGTTGTTTTGTGTATGAGATAATTTTTAAAATTCACACTCTTCTTATCTAGGGCTTTAGATGTCATATTTTTTAAAATAATTGTTATATAAAATCATTGTCTTTTATGTTTGTCTCTAAAAGTGGTGAAGTAGAAAATGGCAAGTTGTTGCTAAGAAACTTCAACTGGGTCACGCTTTGTATTTCCTTAGCAAGTACTTTTAGAGCCCTTTCTATCCATTTTCAACTTATTAATGTTTACATCTGCTATGCATATGTACATCGTGTTTTCATTCCCTCTGTTAAATAATGCATAAAGTAGTAGTAGTAGTAGTAATACAAATGATCGATGATGATTGAAGTTTTGAGCGTACTGAAACCAGGTTCTGCGTTGCATGGGATGACGTTCACGACTTTGATGAGCATATGTGATTAATCTGTTTAGCAATGCAAGCCTTAAGATTCTGCACATTTTCAGCACCATATGCAGAATTATTAGAAGTTTTTTATATATCTATTGACCTAGTGTGTTTGTCTTTTGATAGTTAGACATTGAACTTGTAGTACTTAGGTTATTGATGATGTAAATTGTGGTAAACGATTTTCGATGGGTATGCCACTTCTAATGAATGACTATAACCTCTGAAGGTTAATTTTGAACTATTTACTTTTTTTCAAACCCTTATATTTGTCTAATTTTTATCAATAATATTTAGCAGCGTGGCGCGTACCTTCAATCTTGTTATAACCATAAGGAAAAGGCATATATCATATCAAGCTAAAGATGGAATTGAAATATCATTTTTAACACTCAAAAGTTAAGGACAATTGTTATTACCTGATTCTTGAATATGGCTTTTCTTTCAATCTTTGTGCATTAAAGCAACCTTATCACACTATGGATATACATTTGAAATGATCGTTGGTATGAAACTGTTTTAATAATGACTTTCGTTAGGATACAAAGGCTTATCCTCATAAGAAAAAGAGGTGGACTGATATTATTGGAATCTTCATTAACATTCCCCATATAGTAATCCCCTTCAAAGAGCTTTTGTAGTGTAACTCTGTTCCTATACCGGTTGACCATTTATGTAGCAAAGAAAAAAATATTATTGTCACTACAATCTACTACGTAACATTGAATATATTTGTGTTGAGAAAAGATGAAAATTGATTATAAAAATAGGCAAGTTAGATATCATACTGGAAATTTTCAATTGCTTGTATTTCAACAAAAGTAATAGAAACACCTACATGCATTGGCGAGTTTAAGTAGTGACCCGTGGGGTCACGGGACTCCGCTAGTTTGAAAATTATTAGTTGAAAATAACATGTAAATTTGTATAGGACACCACTAAACTTAACTGGAGAATCCCATATCTTTTTCGAATTTATAGTTTTTCCTTTAATATGTATAGGACACCACTATATTTAACTACTCGGATTCAATATATATACAATCTGAACTTGTAGTTTTTTGAAAGTAAACAATCACTAAAATAACATTCAAATATAAATATAATTAGTACTGAAAAAAAATTTAGGACCCCATTGAATTTGCATCCTGAAATCGCCACTACCTATGTATATAACTCGACGCTTTTAGAAGCTTGAGAACAAAAATCCAAAGATCCCTGACTTTTCATTATGTTTCTGCAAGTTAATATCTAAATAGGTTAACTTACATGACACATAATCCTAAATAATCATTAAGGATCTCAGTGTCATACTTAATAAATTAATGTCTCGAACAATGAAACTTGATGGCTCAAGTTTTGATTTAAGCTAAACTTATCTTTGAACTAAGATAACCATGACCATGTTTTGTATAATATGGGCTACCCACCGTATAGTATAAATAAACTAAATCCTAACCATCGTTGAAGTTTAAGTAGCCTAACACCATACCACAAATTTATTGTAAGTTGAATGAAAAAATAATTAATCAAACTCACATATCTAATTATCATCAATAAATTATGTACTTCAAATATAATTTATTGTACCTTGTTGTAGCACGAAGGCATCCTCTAGAAGTAATTAGAATGTACAGCTTTGTCACGAGTAATAAGCTTAAGAGGCTCGAGGTTAATCTCGCAAAGTTTTCCTTAACCACAAGTAGGCAGTTTGATCCGATCTCCCGGTAGCCACTTATTTGTACATTGTCTCCGATGTAAATCTATAGTATTAATCATGCCTTGTCTTCAAGAACCTCAAACAATTGAGTTTGGAAAGTCTTAATTAGCTACATATATTTCAAAACAATCATTGAAAAAGTTGTTCTAACTAAAGTGAAGATATTATTTCTTACATTGCATCTGTTTCAATTTTTTTTTTTTAATAAATGATAGGTTTTTTACTTTTGTGTGCCACAATCCGACTTACCCTTAATTGTAAAACTCGATGAAATTCAAGATACCATTACAAATTGATAGCCTTTATATAACTTTAACAACTTAGTTTTTGATTAAAATATTTTGCTTATAATGATTGACTTTGAAATAGCCTAATCGTAGTGACTATACTCTATGATGATTTTTAAAACATAATCAAAGAATAATACATGAATGATTTATAAATAGAATAATGGTTACCTTCCAATCAAAATGGTACTAAATCCGAACATAAGACGATAATTGTTGTTCTCGTTTGCATTTTCTTACCCGTCACGTCTCTATACTCCCTATTAAAATTGTGTCATTTGAATATAGTTTTTAAGAAGCTTCGACCTTCATCTGCATACAATTATGGGAGACAATATCGTAAGTTAAATTAATAACCACATATACCAAGACATGTCAGTTTACAATTTTACATACATCAAGATCAAGATTCATATGTATAAAACAATGAGAATTAAAACGTACACCGCACAATCACCATAATAAGAAATGGAAAATTCGGTGTTTATGCCTTCAAATTTTGAATAAGTAATTGAACAAATGAATTAATTTTCATCAACGTAACTGCCCGATAATTATGGAATTTAATTTCAGAACTGATCTGGTAAATAGGGCCGATTAATGTGCGATTCATTAGCTACGTTCCTGCTTTAAAACCATTTAATTGATTGAATGGATTAGTTTTAATTGTTGTTACTTAATTTTTATTTAAGTTAACATTTAATAAATTGAATACATTCCGTATTTAATGGTTGACTAAAGGATTACGGTTATTATAGATCTGTTTTTAATTTTTGAAATTTGATTTTATTATGTATTAGTTATTGTAATTTGTAGCTTAAATTGAGGGTATTAGTGTAATTGTTCTGATCATTGAAAAATCAATGAAGTAATAATGTTTTCGATTTCTAATCCAACGCTTCTAATTAAATATTAAGAAAGAATGGATGGTCAAGATTGAGTATTTGAAAAAATTATTACTCAATTTAGCTTCTCTTTTAATAAAAAAAGGGGGAGAGGGATTTTAAGTTTATTGTCCAAAATTAACAATTTTGGTTCAAAAACTTTAATGTTTTAGTCTAAATGTATGTTAAAATGTTTGACTAAATTTAACTTTAACCGACTTTTATAAAAAAAGTTTGATTTGAACCATTATTCGGCATTCACCGATTAGTTAAAAGGATTATAAACCGGAACGGACTACTCAAAAGAATGAGTATTCGAGAATTAATCGTAACTAATCGGGTTTATATATATTATATATATAAATAGTTTGAGGCATATATATATATATATATATATATATATATATATATATATATATATATATATATATATATATATGTTGCATGAAGCATGATCATGAAGCATGATCAAAGGCGTGATTGCCTTAATGCTTTTTGTAGATACACACTCATTTACAGCAGATCGGACATTCTCCGATACTCATACTCCACTTGACAACTCTTTAATTCACAACACGTGATTACTAATAGTACCTGACTCCCTAACTTTATGCCAACCTTTTATATTTCTGTTTTTTTTTTTTTTTTTTGGAACGGCTATTTGCATCAGCGTATCATTTATTTCAACGACACTCATTATTTGCACACACACACGCTAGGAGGAAACTCTTCACACCCTTCGACACGGAGTACCCAGTTGCTTTGGACCGAACCACGCAATACAGCCCGAAATGGAACTGCAAACGGGCCCATGTGATAAGCCCACAATATGAAACTTAGCACAGGGATCCTTGAGAAAACCTCCCCCCACAGGAATCGAACCCCCGCCTAATCGTTATAGAACAAGGGGCCCGCCCACACTTGAGCTTCTACCACTCAGGCTACTGCCTCGGTGGTCTTTTATATTTCTGTTTAAGTAGATCTAAGTGTTTAATGTAATAAATTCCGTATATGTATATATAAATTTTATTTAGCTTAGTGGTATATTTCTGTTTAAGTAGATCTAAGTGTTTAATGTAATAAATTCCGTATATGTATATATAAATTTTATTTAGCTTAGTGGATACCATTTTTTTGGATGTTCGTGAAGTTTTGAGTTCGAGTCACATCTGAATATTTCATAATGCAATTTTTTTTGCAGTTGATTATGGAGTCCTCTGGAGGTATCCCGTCTGAGCCTGTTCAATGGCAGTTAGGGGGGTGCTTCTCAAGGGTCTGCACGCAAAATATATCATATGGCAGTTGTTCGGTGAAATATCTTTGACACGTGAAACGAATATGATCGGGTGGTGAAAAATTCCTTTGGTGATCCACATCATTGACTTCAAACTCGCTATTCAAAAGAAAAAGATAATGATATTCTCAATTTTTGGTGCGTCCTATTACAAATATTCACAACTAGAAAAAAATTCGACCGCGCGTTGTAGCGGTTGTATTCAACGCGCGGTCGAACTTGGATATACGTTGTTTGGTACCTAATATATCTAGTAGGTTGGGTTGTTTGTTGGATGTGTATGTATATGTATGAAATATAGCCCGAAATATTTAGTGTTTTTTAATGATGTCCGTTCCGTGTATAGTTAGTCGCGTTGGGTTAGTCAGATTTTTTCGAGTTGAACGGTGGTCTCGAAAAAATTTAACTCGCACCGAGCGAGAAGATAGAGCCCGTTAAAAATTTGGGTGGAATTAGTTTCTTTTATTTTAATAAAATTAAAATTATATATTTACACTTTCTACCCCTGAAAAAGTGTAAACTTGAGGGGCCGTTGTGTAAATTGAGTCAAAGTTGAGGGACCGTTTATAGTGTGAACGCAAACTTAAAACGACAACTTGATAAAAGTAAAACTACAAAATTTGAGAGGACTTTTAGTATATAGGAATAATAATAATAATAATAATAATAATAATAATAATAATAATAATAATAATAATAATAATAAAATAATAATAATAATAATAATAATAATAATAATAATAATAATAATAAAATAATAATAATAATAATAATAATAATAAAATAATAATAATAATAATAATAATAATAATAATAATAATGATATGTTGAATTGTTAAAGATAAAATTACACGTTTTGTCCTCGATTTATACCTAAGTTTCACTCCTCGTACATATGCCTCTTTGATGCTAAGCTCGTTGATAACTTCTAAATTATACAGTATTTTGATAACATTTTGAAAAGTTATCTTGGTATTTTAAAGTCGCTTCAATGATAATAAAACACACAAAAATGGGTAAAAACGGGGAAATAGGTATATTTAATATTTTGTTTGAGTTATGTACAAAACAGGAACAAAAACAGTCAAAAACGCAGGAAATGTGATGAAGTCGTCGGCCTGTGGGTACTGAAGCCGCCGGCTTCCATGAAGACATCCAGAATGTTCCAGATTTGATCATAGAAATTGATGAACTTGGTGACCAAGAAAAAAACAAAGTAAAGCCGCCGGCTTCACACTGAAGCCGCCGACTTCACACTGAAGCCGCCGGCCTAGATCACACGGTTTCATCTGCTTTCCGACCAAGTTCAAGCTAATTTTGGAAAAGATTTACACCTTGATTCGAAAGAAATCAAGCCACCGGCTTTATACTGAAGCCGCCTGCTTAAATGATACGGAAAGATACGACGTATTCTTCAAGGTCAAGTTTTACGTAGGCCCCAATCCAAGTCAAGGGAAGCCGCCGGCTTCCCCTTCAAGCCGCCGGCTTGGGTTGGCGGTTTTGAAGATTATAAATAGAGGCCTTAGGGTCAGTTTTTTATCATCAGACTTTTGTATTCTGCATTCAAAGACAAGTTACGAATTATTTAGGGTTTTTGCTTATCTCAAACAAGTCAATTTATTCAATCAAAGTTTGTTTTGCAATCTCTTTTATGTCGGTATGATCTTCTATCTTAATTCTTGTCTTTTATTTGTTTTTACTTTAGTTATGGGCTAATAGCCTTACATATGCTTGAATCATGTAACACTTTGTGATCAATTGTCTAAATATTCGAACTGTATGAAAGAAATCAGAAACACATATTTGGGATATGAAGCCGCCGGATTCATAGAACAAAGCCGCCGGCTTTATCTGGTGATTTTACCATTCGATTCTAGTTTATACTCAGATCAATTTAAACAGTATTCGGCGGAAATATTCAACAAAATCAATGAAGCCGCTGGCTTCGTTGACCAAGCCGCCAGCTTTATCTTATAAACACAGAAACAATAATCTGACAGAATCTCTGGATTTTCTGTTATGTTTTATGTCTGATTAAAACACCACCGTTAGATTAACCTGATTTACATTAATCAAATACTATTAAATTTTAACTAGAACATCAATAGGTTTAAAACTTAGTAAACTTAAATATAATAAAATCAGATTAATTTAGTAATGAGGATTATAGCTAGTAACTATAATTATGGTTTAATTAATCATACTAAATCTTTTATCAGGTCTTAATGCAAGCAAGAAATCTAGACATCTATTCTAGGATTAACCTGATCAACTAGTCTTGGAATATATATTCTTATGTCAATAATAAATCTGAGTTTGGTTTTAATTCAAAAGGCAATTGTGAACAAGGTGTGAAAGATTCAAGCATGTGTTCCTTTTATTATTGTTTATCATTTCAATTTATTTATTTACCATTTATTTGTTCTTTTGTTTAATTATTATTTAAAACAACTAAATCTTAAAATCAAAATTTATATTCTAAATTCACTCGTTCTCTTGGGACGAACCTTAACTTACTAAATACTAACTTACATCTGATCGGGTTCTTTGCTCGTTAGGGTGTTAAATGTAAATCGTAAATTAAGATATTATAAATTTAAAAGTTAGATTAAAAAGATACGCATTATTGTACACACACTTTTGACACATCAACTTTTTGGTGCCACTGCCGGGGATCGCAGTGGAATCATAAGAGTATAAATTAAACTAAAACACCTAAATACGAGTGGTGATTGTCTTCCTTTGGGGAAAGGTTGTTGGGCTTCCGATTTAAAGTGCTATGCCGGAACCTAGACGTTGATGGCCATTTGTTGGTGAATAACTTAAACACTTAAAAATACTTAAAAATACACAATGAATAATTTAAAACTATCTATGGAGAATCACTTAAAAGCCTCAAGACAAATTCATGGGACAGCTATAATTCCACCAATTATTAAGACTAATTTTACCATCGAAAAACAAATATTAGACTTAATTAAAGAGGAATGTCACTTTAACGGGACTATTGAAGAAGATGCCTATCAACATCTACGAAATTTCGCTAGTATTTACACACTATTCAAATATAATAAGATAGAAGATGAACACATTTATCTTATCCTTTTTCCTTGGCCACTCAAGGGAGAAGCTAAAGATTGGTTTAACCAACTTGCTGAAAGAAAAATCTCTACATGGGATCAAATGGTCGAAAAGTTCTTAAAAAGATTCTTCCCACCCTCTAAAATGATATTCTTGCAAAATGAGATAACTCAATTTAAGCTAAAATCTCAAGAATCTTTATATGATACTTGGACTAGATATGAAAAATTAATAAAATCGTGTCCTCAACACGGACTAAATGTTGTTCAAAGATTAATGCAATTCTACAAAAATATTACAATTTCTACTAGGAAAGAAATCGACACCGCTGGGTACAACCCTTTCTAAAACTCCTGAGGAGTACAACAATTAATTTCTGATTTAGTCATTCAGTCACATGATTGGTATCAAGCAAATAATAATTACCAGAAAAATAAAGTTGAAGATAGAAGTGAAATAACTACTTTACAAAATAAAATAGAAATTTTAGAAGAGCTAAAAGAATTAAAAGAAAAATCCACTTTAGAAAATATTTCATACATTTCGCAAGAAGAAACCGTAAGTAAAGGATTAGCGGATATGATACAAGGATATATTTATAATCAAACTGAACTAAATAATGTTATCTTAGATAAAATTTCTGAATTATATTATAATCATCAAACTTTAATACTTAACCTAGAAAATGATCTAGGAACCTTATCTAAACAATTAGCTATTAAGGAAACTGGAACATTACCATCTAATACATTAGAAAATCCTAGGGGAAATGAAGAAATTCAGGCTATAACTACTAGGAGCGGTAAAACAGCACAAGATCATGTTGCCTAATCAAGAAGAAAATCATGGACTACTTAAGGAAACTAGTAACGAAGAAACTATCGATGACACCCCTGCTAAAAAAACTATACCACCTAAAAATGATAAACCCTTAGAACATGTTCCATACCCCCCAACAACTTAGGAAAGAAAAACAACAAAAATGTTTAGAAAATTTTGCTAATATGTTTAATCAGATAAACGTTAATATACCTTTGATAGATTTACTAAGAGAGAATCCACATTATGGGAAATGTTTGATAACCTTATTATCTAATAAAGGTAAAGACGCCGAAAACTCTTCTAGGTTCATAATAAAAGAATGTAAAGCTATTTTTCAAAAATTCGAAATCCCCGAAAAACTAGGAGACTCAGAAAGTATCACTGTCCCATGTTCATTTAATAACCCCAGATTATGCCAAGCATTGGCAGATACAGGCGCTAGTATAAATTTAATGTCATATTCATTATATAAAAGGCTAGGTCTTGGAGAATTAACTCCCATGAAAATGTCTATTTGTTTAGCCGATAGTTCTTTTAATTATCCAATGGGAATAGCTGAAAATATACCGGTAAAAATTGATAAATATACTTTTCCCGCTGATTTTGTCATCCTAGAGATGAAAGAAAATGATAAAAATACCAATAATATTAGGTAGACCGTTTTTAAGAACCGCTGCTTTCAAATTTCAAATGTAGACTAATACATATAGTTTGGGAATAGGAGATGATAGAATCACTTTAAATAATCAACTTGAACTAGATCTTACTTGTCCAACGATAAAATGTGTAGAAACATGTGTTGAAGAGGAGTTTGATGAATTCTTATTAATGGATATAGATGAGATTGTATGTGAAATAAAAGAGGAAATCCTTGATGATGAATTCTAAGAACTAATGAAAGATGAAATGAATGAATAATAGAAGAAGAACATGAATATATAACTAATGAATTAAGAATAAAACACTCTCTAGAAGCACCACCAAAACTAGAATTAAAAGAATTACATGCTCATCTAGAATACGTGTTTTTAAAAGAAAATTTCGAACTTCCCATAATCATTTCCTCTGAATTATCTCAAAGTCAAAAGGAGCAACTCTTAGAAGTTCTAAAAAAAACATAAAAAGGCTTTCGCTTGGAAAACCTCTGATATTTCGGGAATTGGCCCCACCTTCTGTACTCATAAAATTCTATTAGAAGAAAACACAAAACCCGTAATTCAAATACAAAGACGTCTAAACCCTAATATGGCTGAAGTGGTAAAAAAGGAAGTTTTAAAATTATTGGACGCAGGAATGATTTACCATATATCCGATAGCCAATGGGTTAGTCCGGTACAGTGTGTCCCTAAAAAGGGAGGAACCACTGTTGTCCTAAACAAAAATAATGAATTAATTCCAATTCGAACTGTTACCGGTTGGAGAGTTTGCATAGATTACCGTAAATTAAACGAAGCTATTCGAAAAGATCATTTTCCGCTTTCGTTCATTGATCAAATGATTGAAAGATTAGCCAGAAAAGAATATTATTACTTCTTGGATGGTTTCTCTGGATATTTCCAAATTCCAATAGACCCTAAGGATCAAGAGAAAACCACTTTCACTTGCCCTTTCGGTACTTTCACTTATCGAAGAATGCCTTTCGGGTTATGCAATGCCTTTGACACTTTACAAAGATGTATGACAGCTATCTTTCACGACATGGTGGAGGATTTTATGGAAGTCTATATGGATAATTTTTCCGTCTTTGGAACATCCTTTGACTCCTGTCTTTCCAATCTTGATAAAATGCTTGCTCGTTGTGAAAAAATGAATCTTGTTCTTAATTGAGAAAAAATGTCATTTTATGGTAAAAGAAGGCATTGTCCTTGGTCATAAAATTTCTAATAAAGGAATTGAGGTTGATAAAGTAAAAATCAATGTTATTGCCAACCTTCCCGAACCCACTAGTGTTAAATCAATTAGAAGTTTCCTAGGACATGCTGGATTTTATAGACACTTCATTCAAGATTTTTCCAAAATTGCTCGTCCGTTAACTAAACTCTTAAAAAAAGACGCACCTTTTGAATTTAACGAAGATTGTAAAAAAGCTTTCTCCATTTTAAAAGAAAAACTCACTAACGCACATATTATTATATCACCTGATTGGTCTAAACCTTTCGAACTTATGTGTGACGCTAGTGATTATGCTATAGGAGCTGTTTTAGGGCAATGAAAAGAAAAACATTTTCATCCAATCTACTATGCTAGTAAAACGCTTGCAGGTGCTCAATTAAATTATACAACCACTGAAAAGGAATTATTAGCTATAGTCTTCGCTCTCGATAAATTTCGTCCATATTTGATCATGAATAAAGTAACAGTTTACACTGATCACTCTGCTCTTAGATAGTTACTTAATAAACCCAACTTACGATGGGTTCTACTCCTACAAAAATTTTATATGAAAATTATTGATAAGAAAGGAGCTGAGAATCTTGCAGCAGATCATCTTTCACGTTTAGAAAATCCTAATCTAGACAATTCAAATGAAATTAGAGATATATTCCCTGACAAATGTCTCATGATGATCTCAGATGAGTCATATCCATGGTTTGCTGACTTTGTGCAACTATTTAGCTGCCAAAGAATTAAAAAAAGACTTAACTTATCAAAAACAAAAAATACTTCGCCGATTAAAAACTTTACTTTTGGGAAAGTCCTTATTTGTTTAAAGTAGGTCCCGACCAAATTATTCGTCGTTGCGTTCATGTTAAAGAAGCAAATGAAATCCTATTACAATGCCATAGTAGTGCACCAGGAGGACACTTATTACACGGCTCGCAAAGTTTTAGATGCATGATTTTATTGGCCTACCATATTTCAAGATGCACATAAATTAATCCAATCGTGTGATGCATACCAAAGAGGAGGAAATCTCTCCAAACGCGATGAAATGCCCCGTCAAAATATTCAAGTATGTGAAATATTTGATGTGTGGGGTACTGATTTCATGGGACCATTCCCCTCTTCTGAAAGAAATCAATATATTCTTGTAGCTGTTGACTACGTTTCTAAATGGGCTGAAGCAAAATCTCTTCCTACTAATGACTCACGAGTAGTCGTTGATTTTTTAAAGAAATTATTTTGTCGATTTGGTTTTTCTAAAGCTTTAATAAGTGACTGTGGAACCCATTTCACTAATCAACTACTCGAGAGAGTTCTTAAAAGATATGATGTTAACCACCATTTTTCTACAGCTTACCACCCTCAAACTAGTGGTCAAGTTGAAAATACTAATCGAGGATTAAAAAGGATTCTCGAGCGAACAGTTGAAAATAACCCAAAACTTTGGTCCCGAAAGTTAGATGATGCATTAGGGCTTTCCGAACTGCATATAAAACACTTATAGGGACTACTCCTTTTAGGTTGGTTTATGGAAAAGCTTATCATCTACCTGTTGAAATTGAAAACCGAGCATATTGGGCTTTAAAGCAATGTAACTTAGATCCTAAAGAAACAGAAAAACACAGACTTCTTCAATTAAACCAACTTGATGAACTTAGGCCTTCGGCTTATGAAAATTCAATGACTTATAAAGAGAAAATGAAAAGATGGCACGATGCTCGAATTAAAAACATTAAAAGCTTTCAACCAGGGGATAAAGTCCTAATTTTTCAATCAAAATATAAATTTTCTCCTGTAAAGTTAAAATCTAGATGGATGGGTCCTTTTATAGTTAAACAATCTTTTTCCACTGGATATGTTGAATTATATAATAAGAAAGAAGAAACCTTTAAAATAAATGGTCATCGTTTAAAAATTTACTTTGAGAAAGACGCGTTACCAGGAGGGGAAGTAATTTCCCTAACCACCATTAATGCTTAAAAGTTTTAACCAAAATTTTGTAGAGTTTGTAAATTACTTGTATATTCTATTTCAAAAATTTAAAAATTTGAAAATTTAAAAAAGGAAGCCGTCGACCTTGGGATTACACAGTCGCCGGCCTGGTAAAAGCAGAAAAAGCTGCACACTGTCATTTCATAAATGATTTTTTACCAACGAAGCCGCCGGCTTGGCTAATGAAGCCTCCGACTTGCACTACAGACGGTTTTTAACCCTGAACCGCCTCACTTTTTCATTTGTACACACATAACACGCCAAAAACGCTCTCAAGAACCAAATTTGTTGTTTTCCTCACCCACCTTCTAATCAACCATGGCAGAAAGAGTAAGTTTCGATTTTTAATTCTGTATTGTCAAAATCCTTTTGTTTTCTGCAAAACTGTCACACTTACTCTGTGATGCATGAAGCCGCCAGCATCATCTTGAAGCCGCTGGCATCCTTCTTTTTCCCTTTTGAGTTTATGTTGTTTGTTAGTTTGCTGGTATAGGAATTGCTATGAATTGCTTAAAAATCGCTGATTAGATAGTTAATGCTAAGATTGTAATGATAAGCCATAAAAACCTACATTTACTGAAAATGCATATAAAGCCGTCGGCATCATGTTAATTAAATCCGAACCAAAAATATTGCTGATTGAACAGGTTTTTGAAAGAAAAAAAAAATATTGAAATTTCTTGTGCAGGTTATGAAGCCGCCGCCTGGGCTATTGAAGCCGCCGGCTTTGTTATGAACTTTTGTTTCTAATGTTTATTTGAATTGTGTTAAACAGAGAGCTAGAAACATGGAGGAACCTGAAGAGGTTGAAATCAAAATTGACTGGGCCTCTTTGCACGAATGGTTAAGGTTTCCGCAGGACGACCCTAGGTTTCAGACCATGGCACGTAGGCTTAAGAGGATGCTATGTCAGGAGATGTTAGCTCCCTATGAGATTGACCGGTCTGCTCTGAACTCTGCCAGTTTAACCCTTACTTATAAGGAAATGATGCAGACTAACTATTTGGTACCCCTAGCTAATGGAGGGGGTATGAGTGTGGTGTTGGAGAACTGGTTTAACTTATTCGCTATCAGGGTGCCAATCTATCCTAGTTTGGTTTATTAGTTATTGGCTTCTGCTACTTGTTCTCGTCACATTCAGAGTGTGGCGGATACATCATTCTTCAAATTTCGACTGGGCAGACGTGAGCAGTCGATGAGTATGCTTAATATTGCTCAAGCTTTAGGTATTTATGGGGATTCTGTTCGAGCTACTTGGTTTGAGGATTATCTTGCTAGTACTGTTAGACATGTTCGGTCGGGTTCTAATGAGTGTTTTGACTATGATGCTGCTTGGAGTGAGTTTGGCGTTCCTAATATGAGTTTTCTTAATAATGAGGTGAGGAGGAAACACATTGTCTTTCCTTACATGCACTGCTTCCATGTTCTGATTTCTCACACTATCTCCTTGCGAAAGGAGAATACTGAGAAATTAACTCAGCCTGATTGTTGGTACTTATCTCAGTTGTTTAATCATCAGCTAGTTAACATTCCTTTTTGTGTGGTCGATTATTTGAGTACTTCAGCGAGGGGTAGGACTCGGGGAAGTGATGTGTGTGGTGGTCATTTTGTAACTCTAATTGCTAGATTGTTGGGGATTCCGACTGTTGGTTTGCGTGTTCTTATGTCTGAGGTTGGTCAGGTTAATGCTAGGATGTGGTTGAGTGCTAAGGTTGTTAGGAGAGGGGTGGGTGAGAGTTTTGTTCCATATAACCCGCTAGTTGGTCAGGTGATGGATGTTGAGCAGCATTATGAGGCACCTCATACTGAGGTTTCGAGTAGCCGATCTAGGGGTAGTATGAGAGGTGGTCGTGGTAGTTCAGTTGATCTGTCGAGGGTGATTGAGATGATGACTGCCCTGAACACTAGTCAGGGTAATATGTTCACTATGATGGGGGATCATCACCAAGAGATGTTGGCTAGACGCCAAGAGGATAGGAGTGAGTTTGATGCATTTAGGAGGGAGTCTACTTATGAGCTGGGACGTATAGACTACTCAGTTCAGTGGGGAGTTTATAACGATGAGAGGTTTTATAGTCATTACCCCAGTACCGAGCCTTTTGAGCCCACTTATTATGAGCCGCCACCGTATTATACTCCAGATGTTGTTTACCCACCAGCACGTTATGTTCGTGCCCATGCCTTAGCCCAGATCCAGCCTGCTGTTGACGTTGATGGGGATGATAAGGATTAGGGGATGCAGAGGCCCCTGTGATGATATTTGTTGGTTATGTTATGTTGCAAACATTATAATTATTATTCTGATGATTCATACTATGTTTGTAATAACTTTAACTATGTTTAATTATCATGTGGTTGGAACTTATTATTATTATATATGCTTGTTTGGTTGATTATTTTGTTATAAGTATATGATGATGCTTGAAGAACTAACAGGTATTGAAGCAATTATGTGACGACCCGGAAATTTCTGACCAAATTTAAACTTAATCTTAATATGAATTCGACATGATAAGCAAAGTCTATCAAATCAAGTCTCAAAATGTTTAAACTATCATATGAAATCCTCTGACCATTGACTGTTTTTAGCGATTCACGAACTTTTGATTTTAAATTTAAATGTATGTATATAAATAATTATGTATTATCAATTAAATATATTAATAATCTATTATGTGATTTAGTAACTTAACCTAAACTTGTTATTTTGAATAAATGATTTCGAACATGAATTCTCAACGATAACAAAGTATTAAATATATGATGTTATACTTTGAGTTTAATTGATTTGATATATATATATATATATATATATATATATATATATATATATATATATATATATATATATATATATATATATATATATATATATATATATATATATATATATAATTAATATATGTATTAGTTTGAATATATATGTTATACTTTGAGTTTAATACAGTTATCTAAGTAATAAAACTTGATATTTAAAACATAATTATATATGTATTAGTTTGAATATATATATATATATATATATATATATATATATATATATATATATATATATATTAAATATGCAATGAATGTTATTATATAAGTAAAAATATAAAATGCTATACTAATATTATTAGTTTCATTATTATTAAAAATATTAATATTAATAGTGGTATCAGCATTATTATTATTATAACCCTTAATATTATTATCAATATTATTATTATTATTATTTGTATTTAGATTATTATAATTAAAATTATTAATTAGTAATAATAAATATATAAGATCATATATGTATGATTGAGGAAACCAAATCAATCATCAATAGCTTTCTACTGTGTTAAATTGATTCTTCAATTCCTAATCTCGTACGAACCAAGAAATCCGTGACTAACATAATCCAAATTCAGTTATCAATCTATCTCACCTTTTTAATCTTTTTCTATTTTATTTTTGGCTGCTTTAAATGCTCATATTATAAACGATAAATTCATTTTACAATGGAGTAGTTCCAATTCCTCAACTCATCAAACCCACTTCTGTTTTATGGCTTTCTATTCAAACACCACCTTAAACCCATCGAACTCCACTCGATCATGTCTCCTACTCTTCTTGTTAATACATGAATGACTACCTCTACTTATTTTGTGATCGACTTCAAATACCCACAACCCACAAACCTCGATGATCACCCTTCACCACATCGGTTAATATTATCCACCTTGATCAACCCACCATTTTGAACGATCAAAACCCAAAAGCCATTAGACGCCTTCAATTATTTTTCTCTAATAACCTCATCACCTTTCTTGTTATTTTACTTGAGCCAAGAATCACTACAACCCCACCATCGAACTTAACTTCTGCTGCTACTTAACCGTCTCAAGTTTCTGTTTCATTCACCCAAACAATCCCACCATAAACTGCACTTGTCGTTAGTACTGCTGCTATTTTTTTTTACTGCCTTGGTCGAGTAAAACGCAACCCAAACCACTATATTTTTGTTGCTGTTCCGGTGCAAACAAATGGGAGTGATACAATGATATAATGACCACGCTTTTAAATAATTTCCCACTTGAATGTATGAGGTATTTATTAAAAAGCATTATAAAAGTTCGGGACCCAGGATTTGTGAATATGGGACGGTTTAGGTAGTGTGGCCGACACCTTTAAATAAAGGTAATTTCACTTGATTATTTCATTAGAGATATAAAATAATAATGATGAACCATAATCTTGTTTTGGTCCTACTCCTAATGTCATTACAGAATCCATTTGCCAAAACCATGCCACTTGTGCTTATTAAATTTGAATTCCTTTTCTATTTCATTCAAAACACAAAACTACAAAAAGCCTTAGTAATTCATCATTTTTTTCGGTTAAATGAATATAAATGGCACCTTGATTTATTGATGGTTTGGTGGCAGACATGAGAGGTCACATAAAGTGACATGTTGCATTTCTTTGTATAAGATAGTTCAGACAGAAATATTAAAGAAAAAGGAACGAGACAATTTTTCTTAATCTAATACAAGTGGGGGCAGTTACAAGACGTGGGTTTCAACTTTTAACCAACCCTTGTTGGACTGTCCAGTTGGGTCGGCCGTGACCTAGTTTCGGTATTGATGTTAGCCTAGAACAAGAACGTTACGTAATAAAAATGATAATGAAACAATGAAGTCGAATGAGGAAAGCGTTATGATGATAATTCGGGAGATGTTATGACGATTCTTAGAATATGATGATAGATATTGATGATATTATGAACATAAAATGATGATGACGATTTTATGTGAACTATGAAAGAGAAGAGAGCAGATTCATTTGAGTTTAAATGATTTAGGGTAGTGGTTAAATCAGAAATGAAATGGCGATGGAATCATTAGGATGTTATCGGGTTAGCGGGACGTCGCGGATTCAAACTCGGACTTGGGCATATTTTAGGGCTACTCCTTTGAGGTAGTTATTATTATTATTATTATTATTATTATTATTATTATTATTATTATTATTATTATTATTATTATTATTATTGTTAAAGATGTCATTATTAGTAAAACTATCATACTTACTAAAATTTTCATTTTTATTTTTATTATTGATATCACTATTTATATTATTACTATTATTACAAGAAATATTATATAAAATATATTTACTACAAACCTATACTAATAGTACCTAGTTTTGTATTTTTAAAACAAAATACTATTTTTATACAAAAATAACATACAATATAGATAGTAATATAATTATATATGTAAAAATTAATCTTAATGCATTATAAACTTAGTTAATTAATATTATATGTGTTAATATATATAATTGATATAGGTTCGTGAATCCGAGGCCAACCCTACACTTGTTCATTGTCATAATATGTATTTTTACTACAAAATACAGTATGGTGAGTTCATTTAAATCCCTTTTACTCTTTACATTTTTGGGCTGAGAATACATGCAAATGCTTTATTAACTGTTTTACAATATATATATGCGTGAGTTTCATTTGCTCCCTTTTTACTCATTACATTTTTGGGCTGAGAATACATGCAAATGCTTTATTAATTGTTTTATAATATTTATATGCGTGAGTTTCATTTGCTCCATTTTTACTCATTACATTTTTGGGCTGAGAATACATGCAAATGCTTTATTAACTGTTTTATAATATTTATATGCGTGAGTTTCATTTGCTCCCTTTTATATATATTTTTAGGACTGAGAATACATGCGCTGTTTTTATAAATGTTTTACGAAATAGGCACAAGTACTAAAACTAATTCTACATGGGTTTAAACCAGAAATATACCCTTAGCTTGGTAACATTAAACTACTTGTCTATGTACGGTAGGCGCGAATCCTAAAGATAGATCTATTGGGCCTGACAAACCCCATCCTGACTATGGGATGCTTTAATACTTTGAGGTTATTTTAAACACACCTGATCTGGTGTACTTCAGAGGGTAAAACATGAACGTTAAGGCTTGTTACCGGGTGCCTACAACTTATAGAATACTTTAATACACTTGCGAGTGTACATATATTTATAAACGGAAATCTTGTGATCTATTAATATATTAAAGTGATTGTTATGATAAACCTATGAACTCACCAACCTTTTGGTTGACACTTTTAAGCATGCTTATTCTCAGGTACGAATTAAGTCTTTCGCTGTGCATTTGCTCATTTTAAGGACATTACTTGGAGTCGATCATCGCAATGGGACCAAATGTTGATGACTTCGTCTAGGTGGATAAGGACGGATCGTTTCAGTTGGTATCAGAGCTGGTATAACGCCGTCCATGTGTGGCGGGTTAGTCGTAAAGGAGGTTCTCACAGTGTTACCTGTGACGAAGCATTGGCTCTTACTCCTTGCGATCCCTTACTAGGGTTGGCAGTAGCCGAGAGGTAGGCCCTAAAATCAGTATCTGAGGTACACTCAGTGGTCACCAGGCGGTTAGCTGGGAAGGCACTGGGTGGGATGGTGGTTGTCCCCACTGTACTTTCAGTTGGTATCAGAGCGTTGGTCCTAGTGAACCAGGTCTTGCATTAGTGTGTCTAACTGATAGTTGTTAGGATGCATTAGCGAGGCTGGACTTCGACCTTAACTGCATATTATAAGTATTGTATATCATTCCTAGTGGAAAATTACCTGCTAATCATTCCTAAGTCTAGACACGTCTTACTGCCTTTATTGCATAGATAGTGTATAGACAGATTCATAACTTAGCGTATCTGGTACTGTAGACTTTATCAGACACGTATCCTTAAATCCCTTCGTAATCTACGGGATATTCTGTACTATAAGTATTCTATACAAATAGAATATCATCCAATATCCGAAAATCTTTTCATATTGAAAAATCCTTTATTCACTCGTACGCAATGGAACTCACCACTAGTTCAAGTCCCTCGGATTCCGATATGGAGTTTCACCTAAGCTCCGGAAGCAGTGTCACCAGAATGAATCAACCAATCAGCCATCCCCAATTCATCTGATGGGTTCGTAACCTACTTCATTATTGGAGACAAAAAGAAGGCGATCCCCTTCATCCACCACATTGCCCTCTTGGCGAAGAACCTGAAGTACTTACCGGCGAAACTGTTCGTAATACCATTTTCTCTCTCATTTCCAGAATATCTCGCCATGATTATATACTATCTCAAATTCAAAACCTTATTCATTCGCTTGTTCCAACCGACAATAATCCCGGAATAATAGAAGAAGTCAACGAACTTCGCGCTCGAGTTGTAGCTTTGGAAAATATGGTGCAAAACCTACCAGCTTCAGCAACATCACCGGCGCCAACAACACCACCAACATCAACACCAGTACCACCAACAACCTAAGTTTCAACATTACATGCCTCAACATCTCATTCTGTACCTCGAGCGTAATCATCGTTCTACGTATCGTTCTATTTACTTTATCTTTGTTCTACATATCATTCTACATCGATTATCTTCGCTCGACATGGCGATTATGTAATTTCTAAAGTTTCAGAGATTATGTAATCTAGTATTAACTATAAATCAAATGAGTTTAATATCTTATTGACTCATTAAATCCATGATTACACCTGAAGAAAATATATATGCAAGTATATTTTCATAAAGATTGTAATTAAAATTCTTTTGTACCAACTGTTAATGTGAAAATATTTTAACGGGTAGGTAATACTCGATGAATATTTAAGATTTCATATTGATAAGTTACACTGTACATTCTTCGAATCTGATTCAACAATCATTTACTATCCTACTTACATTCATCGATATACAGATCCGTTCACCACAGAATAACCATTTTCATTCAATTTCATATTCGAATTTTGACCTATCAAAATTCAACAAGTGGCATAATGAAGAAAACATTGAACAAAAATAAAATTTGTTAGAAATAAACAAATTAACTAATTGAAATATTGTTAAGAATCCACGCTAACTGTTCCTAGCTAACTGTTTACATTTTATTTACCGCAATTTAATTATCGCAATTTATATTCTCGCAATTTTATTTATCGTCATTTAATTTCTGTATTTATTTTTCGCACTTTAAATAACGGGACACGCATACAAGGTGTAACATCCCGTGTTTTTCCGTTAAAATTTAATTTTAACACCGTCTTCTTTTTTTATATAATATCTTTCGTTATTTAAATTCGTAGTTTCCGTTGACTAACGTTCATAATATTTCCGCTATTCAATTTTAACACCACTCGTTTACTCTAGCGTTTTAAAATATCTCGTTTGGTTAAATTACGCACCCGGCTTAAAATTGAGGGACCATTTTTACCAAATGGCCAAACTACTCACTAGTAGTTGACTAAGTCAACTACTTCTCCACCATCCTCCCCATTTAATTTCTTTTTCTTTCTTCTTTTCTCTCAACCAAAAACTCCCATCCTAAATTCTTCATCATCTTCAATCATCATCCAAATTCAAGCAAGGAATCAAACATCAAAACAAATTGTACTTTTGGAATCCTCGTTTCATCCTCTTCGATTTGATACTAGTCTCATGGCATGGGGTAAGAATTTCTCATGAAACCCTAACTTGTTAAATTCGTTTTTAGACTTGTCAAGTGGTTAATTAGTGTCTATGGCTCGTAGGGATGTCGTGTATGTAATTTGTATGCTCGTTCTTCGTGTTTTGAAAATATGACATGAACACCCAAATGGGTCTAGCTTAATCTTGAGTTTTGGTTGCTCAAATGATGTTATAAGATAAAGTGTATGTGTTAAAAGTGTTAGTTACTTCATTAGCTTCGTTTTGATATGTTGGATGATGAAAAACTAGCTCAATAACATGAAATGTGTTTTTGGTGAATCGATTATCGTTTTGGTAGGAACTTGATGCGGTTGAATGCTAGTTGAGACACTTGTTTGAATGTATGCTAGTTAACTAGTTAAATTGTATGCGTAAATAGCTTCGAAATGGTGTGATGTATGCTAGCGTTTGATTAGTGAATCATAAGTCTCATTTGTGTCGAAATTGATTTTGAAACGATAACGTGGCTAGTGATTTTGACGTAGTAAATGTTTATTGAAACTTGGAATATGCGTCTAGTTGCAATGTATGCGTTATTACCTTCAAAACGTCATATCATTTGTATGTTAAAAGTTCCCGAATCATAAAATGCGTTTCTTTGATTTTTGGTTGAAAATGATGAACTTTGATGATGTTTTCGATTTGGAAATTGTCGGTTATGATCTATGAAAAGTGTTTAGATGTTTTCCTTGTCAAAATACCTTTCCGATGGTATAAGATACATGTTTTAAGTGTTTTCGGTGCATGAGATGTGTTAAATTGTATTTTGGTTCGTGACTTGGACCATTTTTCTGCAAACTGCATGTTTCCCAGGTATTGCGCGCCGCGCATTTACCCGCGCGCCACGCAAAATCAGAGATCCCAGATGTTTGCCTTCTTGGTTGAGTTCTGACCAGAAATTGCACTTGGGTGCGCGCCGCGCAACCCAGTGCGCGCCGCGCAAAAGCCCCAGGCCACTCTCTTTTGTTTTTAAATGTCACAAAAATGTTTCCGCTTAACTAAAACTCCGTTTAACATGAAACTTGACTATTAGGCTCTTATATGACTTCTCGTCTTGGGAAAATTGTCGGATACCCGACCCGACCCCGTTGACTTTGACTTTGACCAAGTTTGACTTTTAGTCAAACTTAACCAAACTTTTATGCAATCGTTCTAACATGCTTTTATACTTGATTCTCGCATGAAACTTGGCAACGTGATTCACATGCTATATTTAATCGAGTCGTAACGAGCCATAGGACTAATTGAACACATTTCGCCCGACCTTGTGTCGTAACCGGTTAATTGATACAACTTACTTGTTTAGGTCAAGGCTAAGCAAATTTCATGCACACGTTTACTTTGTGAAGTACTTTTATACTCGTGCACTCGAGGTGAGATCATAGTCCCACTTTTTACTCTTTTGAACTTACTTTTGGGATGAGAAAACATAAACGATTCTTTTGAACTAAGTGAACACAAGAACGGGAAAACAAACATTCTACATACGAGTTTGAACACAAATCCTCAATTCGATTATCATTAGTTACATCAGATGGTGTAAGCGAGAACTTATGTTATATGGCCATATGGTTTTGACAACCCTCATCTTTGACGGTTCGCTACCGTCTACGGATGAAATATATTTTCGAGAATCAGTGTTTGTTCTAGCACTATGGATGGGGTATACAACGGACGGAATGTTAAGCTTTGATAATTGGGTGCTCGTGAATATTAACTTTTAGAATGTACTATTATTCAACTTTGCAAATCTTGTGGTTCGACTTACTTTACTTTTACTCACTTACTCAAACCTATGATTTCACCAACGTTTTTGCGTTGACAGATTCTTCTATGTTTTCTCAGGTTTTCACATGGCTATTTGTTACACGCTTCCGCACTCTTTGATTACTTGATTGGAGTCTACCATGCATGCATACGCTAGGGATAGCATTTTTGGATTCAAACTTTTGTCTACTTACTTACGCTATTTATAGCAACTGTGGTTTCAAACTAATTATGTCGCAAGTTATTTCATTCATACTTTATAACTTTGTAAACTTAAACTTATTGTCGATCCGTTTGTTAAACTAAACTTTGTACCTTTCAAATGAACGCGACATAATTTTGGTCAAACGAGTCTCATATAGGGACTACGACCACGCAACGGGACCTAAGTTAACGACGCCGTCAATAACGGTTTTGGTCGGGTCGTTACAAGTGGTATCAGAGCGTTGGTTGTAGGGAACTAGGACGTGCATTAGTGTGTCTAACAGAGTCGTTAGGACGCATTAGTGAGTCTAGACTACAACCGGATAGTTAGCAATTGCATTCTGACATACATTTGCTATAGATAGCACTTACTTGACTACTTGTGCATTATACTTGAATCATTCTTAGGCAAACTTTTTAATGGTACCCAACCTTCATCATACGAACTCGTATTCCGCCACTTTTTGGTAACACACGTAAATTCATGATTCATACACGTATGGATGACGACGACTTCATTAGTCACACTTGTTCGGGAACTCTGTCTCCCGGATTGTTATTTGCCACCGTTTCAACTTACTATCAGTTTCCCACTGGTGTTTCTTACTATCTACTTTTTGGTGTTACTACCATCACTACTCTAGGTGAGTATCGTCATCAACATTTATCACTACGGTTGCGTGCTACTCGTTATCATGACTCGTTACTCTTTTCATACCTGAATACCTTATTGTCTGACTCGAACCACATTGACGTGAACAATCATTTATACACTTCCCTCGGGGAACGCTTCTTTATAGTTGCACTAATTCTTTCGATTCAATACGAGTCACGTTAGAGACGTCGTTACACTTTGTTTATTTTAAACTTCACGATTACACGAACTTGAATCTATAGAGTGATGTGGGGATGGAGGTATGAGTTAGCGTAATATAACGACACTCGATCAACGTGGTTATATTACGGTAAGACATACCAAAGTTCTAGTGACGCGTGATGGTGGTTAGACTCGATCAACCTAAACACCACCATGTGCCATGTACATGACTTCACCTTTTCAGGTTTGGACATCCGAAAACTCCGAGAATATTTATAACAACCATACCGGGGACACACCTTCAATTATTGTCAAATTATATTTATGCTTCCGAATGAATTACCGATTCCATTCGACTTCAACCGTATGTCGCACGGGTATACTAGCTCGTCCTCGCACAGTCTTATTGACTAACTACAATTTACTCGTTATGCTCACATCGGGGCGGAAACTTCTCTTGCATCACCCTCGTACTTCCGGTTCAGGAGGTCCTTATTCTAAATTCTCAATGGAGAGCGACTCTTCACGTCATACAAGTATTCGCCGCGAGGGTGGATAGTCCTAACAATCGTTTTCAAAACCCGATAAGAACTTGCCCCGACGAACGTTTTTGGAAACTGATAAATCTTTCGCGACGCGAATTTTCTTGAGAAACTTGTCCTAACAAACTTGTTCAAATATACCTTACGGAATGTACTCCGTTTCGGACCGAGATCCTCGTTTCACTTCTAGATTTTGGAGTACCTTACAAAAAGCCTCGGGACCGCGTTTAGACATGAGTACCGCGTACCATCCACAACCCGACGGACCGAACAAACATACGATTTAAGTCTTGAAAACCATAATACGAATTTGTATTACCAACTTCAAATTTACTTGAGAAAAGTATTTTCCTTTAACCGAATCCTCGTACTACAATGATTTTCATTCGAGTTTTAACGTCACTCCTTTTGAAACCACATGTGACCGGAAACGTCATTCTCCTTTGTCGAACCAAGTAAACGATGATCAATTCACCGGGGCCGAGGTTATTCATGAGCAACCGAGAAAATTTATTCATATTCAGGTAAAACCCTACGCGACTCGTAATCACCAAGAGCTACGCCGATGTTAGACGTAAACATTTCAAATTCCACGTGGGAAACCGCGTCACGTTAAGAGTCGCACTTGGAAAGGTTTAATCCGTTTCGGGAAACGTAGGAAGCTAAATCCGCTATATTTCGATCCTTTAAATTCTTGGGGCGTTTTGGACCCGTCGCTAGCCGTTTAGACTTTTCTGACTCATTTTGGGTCTCCGTTATCCTACATTCGATGTATCAACTCAAAGACGTGTTTTGCGAAACGAGAACTTGTTATCTTCTTTGATGAACTCACTATCGACGATAAACCTCACTTCCTAGGAGGACCGGAAACCATAAAATCATGGAACCAAACCTTAAAACAACATACGACCCCGACCTTCAGGTTCGTTGAAATACCCAAGGACGTACCTTCCCTCACTCGTAGAATCGGCAACACAAGACCTCGATGAAGATTCAACAACTACTACTTCCAACTAAATTTCGGGACGAAATTTCTTTTGAGGTGTGGATAATGTAACATCCCGTGTTTTTCCGTTAAAATTTAATTTTAACACCGTCTTCTTTTTTTAATAATATCTTTCGTTATTTAAATTCGTAGTTTCCGTTGACTAACGTTCATAATATTTCCGCTATTCAATTTTAACACCACTCGTTTACTCTAGCGTTTTAAAATATCTCGTTTGGTTAAATTACGCACCCGGCTTAAAATTGAGGGACCATTTTTACCAAATGGCCAAACTACTCACTAGTAGTTGACTAAGTCAACTACTTCTCCACCATCCTCCCCATTTAATTTCTTTTTCTTTCTTCTTTTCTCTCAACCAAAAACTCCCATCCTAAATTCTTCATCATCTTCAATCATCATCCAAATTCAAGCAAGGAATCAAACATCAAAACAAATTGTACTTTTGGAATCCTCATTTCATCCTCTTCGATTTGATACTAGTCTCATGGCATGGGGTAAGAATTTCTCATGAAACCCTAACTTGTTAAATTCGTTTTTAGACTTGTCAAGTGGTTAATTAGTGTCTATGGCTCGTAGGGATGTCGTGTATGTAATTTGTATGCTCGTTCTTCGTGTTTTGAAAATATGACATGAACACCCAAATGGGTCTAGCTTAATCTTGAGTTTTGGTTGCTCAAATGATGTTATAAGATAAAGTGTATGTGTTAAAAGTGTTAGTTACTTCATTAGCTTCGTTTTGATATGTTGGATGATGAAAAACTAGCTCAATAACATGAAATGTGTTTTTGGTGAATCGATTATCGTTTTGGTAGGAACATGATGCGGTTGAATGCTAGTTGAGACACTTGTTTGAATGTATGCTAGTTAACTAGTTAAATTGTATGCGTAAATAGCTTCGAAATGGTGTGATGTATGCTAGCGTTTGATTAGTGAATCATAAGTCTCATTTGTGTCGAAATTGATTTTGAAACGATAACGTGGCTAGTGATTTTGACGTAGTAAATGTTTATTGAAACTTGGAATATGCGTCTAGTTGCAATGTATGCGTTATTACCTTCAAAACGTCATATCATTTGTATGTTAAAAGTTCCCGAATCATAAAATGCGTTTCTTTGATTTTTGGTTGAAAATGATGAACTTTGATGATGTTTTCGATTTGGAAATTGTCGGTTATGATCTATGAAAAGTGTTTAGATGTTTTCCTTGTCAAAATACCTTTCCGATGGTATAAGATACATGTTTTAAGTGTTTTCGGTGCATGAGATGTGTTAAATTGTATTTTGGTTCGTGACTTGGACCATTTTTCTGCAAACTGCATGTTTCCCAGGTATTGCGCGCCGCGCATTTACCCGCGCGCCGCGCAAAATCAGAGATCCCAGATGTTTGCCTTCTTGGTTGAGTTCTGACCAGAAATTGCACTTGGGTGCGCGCCGCGCAACCCAGTGCGCGCCGCGCAAAAGCCCCAGGCCACTCTCTTTTGTTTTTAAATGTCACAAAAATGTTTTCGCTTAACTAAAACTCCGTTTAACATGAAACTTGACTATTAGGCTCTTATATGACTTCTCGTCTTGGGAAAATTGTCGGATACCCGACCCGACCCCGTTGACTTTGACTTTGACCAAGTTTGACTTTTAGTCAAACTTAACCAAACTTTTATGCAATCGTTCTAACATGCTTTTATACTTGATTCTCGCATGAAACTTGGCAACGTGATTCACATGCTATATTTAATCGAGTCGTAACGAGCCATAGGACTAATTGAACACATTTCGCCCGACCTTGTGTCGTAACCGGTTAATTGATACAACTTACTTGTTTAGGTCAAGGCTAAGCAACTTTCATGCACACGTTTACTTTGTGAAGTACTTTTATACTCGTGCACTCGAGGTGAGATCATAGTCCCACTTTTTACTCTTTTGAACTTACTTTTGGGATGAGAAAACATAAACGATTCTTTTGAACTAAGTGAACACAAGAACGGGAAAACAAACATTCTACATACGAGTTTGAACACAAATCCTCAATTCGATTATCATTAGTTACATCAGATGGTGTAAGCGAGAACTTATGTTATATGGCCATATGGTTTTGACAACCCTCATCTTTGACGGTTCGCTACCGTCTACGGATGAAATATATTTTCGAGAATCAGTGTTTGTTCTAGCACTATGGATGGGGTATACAACGGACGGAATGTTAAGCTTTGATAATTGGGTGCTCGTGAATATTAACTTTTAGAATGTACTATTATTCAACTTTGCAAATCTTGTGGTTCGACTTACTTTACTTTTACTCACTTACTCAAACCTATGATTTTACCAACGTTTTTGCGTTGACAGATTCTTCTATGTTTTCTCAGGTTTTCACATGGCTATTTGTTACACACTTCCGCACTCTTTGATTACTTGATTGGAGTCTACCATGCATGCATACGCTAGGGATAGCATTTTTGGATTCAAACTTTTGTCTACTTACTTACGCTATTTATAGCAACTGTGGTTTCAAACTAATTATGTCGCAAGTTATTTCATTCATACTTTATAACTTTGTAAACTTAAACTTATTGTCGATCCGTTTGTTAAAATAAACTTTGTACCTTTCAAATGAACGCGACATAATTTTGGTCAAACGAGTCTCATATAGGGACTACGACCACGCAACGGGACCTAAGTTAACGACGCCGTCAATAACGGTTTTGGTCGGGTCGTTACACAAGGTTTCGACATATAATATTAATCCATCTATATATTTATCTTGGAACAACCATAGACACTCTATATGCAAATGACGGAGTTAGCTATACAGGGTTGAGGTTGATTCCAAAATATATATATAGTTTGAGTTGTGATCAATACTGAGACCGGTACACGGGTCACGATACGTATTAATTAATTCGAATATTATATATTAACTATATATGAATTATTGAACTGCTAACTGTGGACTATCAACTGTGGATTACAAACACTGGACAATTAAAATGAATTAAAATATTGATTATAACATATGAAACTAAACAATTCTTCAAGTTTGCCACTTGATATCATCTTAAACCTCATTTGTATCTTGACGATTACAATCTGTGTACAAACCTTTCATGATTCTTAAAAACACCTCGATTGAGAGGATGAACCAGCCGCACTTCATCTACGGAAGAAAAGATTGATGCATATAGTTATGCACCTGAAAACTCTCAGAAACTGAGTAAACATTTAACACGTAGCTGTGTTAATTCCTTTAGTATTATTATTACCCAAAATAACTATGCAATTCCTTTCCAAATTAGCCAATTTTGTCACAGCTCCAACAAGTCAACTTCGACTTTCCACTCAGATTAGCATATTATAACCCTGATATATACGTTGTCTTTTCACCTTCGTTATCGGGGAACCTTTTATATTCCACCATATTACCATCAGCGTTTAATCATCTAAAAACACAATTCTCCTGAAACCACCTCGGATTGATAATCGATGATTCAGATATGGCTGCATTAAATGCAGAGGAAACAGTAAAATTGTAGGTGGCCTAAATGGCCAAGAGTTTGATGATAAAGAATGGAGTGTTGGGAACGCTCGATAGAAAATTTGGTACTGAAAAATGGATTGAGCTAACCATGAAGGAGACCAAGGACAAATACAAGAACCAAACCATATATTCAAAGGATTCAGGTAATTCTGGATCCGATGAAACCTTCAACGAATATCTTGCCCCATAGTCATGTTAAAATCTTGCGGAAAATCTTTCTTCATCAACCTTCGAACTTAGAAATTCCAAAATATCATCATAAATATCTTCGATATTTCTGAGGATATTTTTATAAATATTCTTGTCCGAAATTATCTACCTCTTTGTATTTCTGTATTCCATTATATTGGAAACTTTTGTAAAATCTAGGTATAAATTATGAATGAATTGTGAAAAAGTGTTGGGAACTGAAGCATGAGTTAGTATAATATAATGCGCTTGGCCAACGTGATTATATTATAGTAAGTCATGCTGAGTTTCTAATGGAACGTGATTCACAGACCCTAACGTCATCATGTGTCATGTTACATAACTCTATCATTCTACATAACTTTTGAACATATCAAGAAAGCATATTCTTGATAGTTCTATCCTCAGTGACTTTGATAAATTTGAAAATCAAATCGTGCTATCACGTTCTTTCTTGATTAGAACATTAAGTTCATTCGAAACTCCATATTTACGAATTCTGGACCGTTACTCGCTTTACTAGAGGTCGAGAAGAAAAGAAAAAGGCAAAGAGCTCCGAAACATAAGGAAAGATATAAAACCTGACAATAACACAGAAATCACAAACCATGTATGTCAATGTTTATCGAAACATAAAGACACGGGAGAATTAAAAGCACTATAACTCCAAGGGCGAAGTAGAAGAAAGTAGATTCCTCTGGCGGAAGTTGGAAAAGGAGAATGAATGTTGCGATAGTAAGGATGAGGACAAGGATCAGAACTGGATTAAGCATTTTCACAATCGTTTGAAAGTATGGATCGAGAAAGAAAGAATTGGATTGGTGAAAATAATGGAACGAAAGAAGTTCATTTATAGAGAAGATACCAGACAAAGCAATCGAGACAGATAATCGCATTAAATTAAAGAGGATTCTAATTTTCCATAAATCCCAAAGAATCAGATTTTGTAGATTTCGAAGATTTTCTTTAATTCCTTGAATTCCGGAAATAAACCGTGACTATGTCACTGTTTAAGACAAACTTACATTTATTCATTTTACTCTTTAGTGATAGCTTCATTCGTACTCTTTGAAAAATTAAATTATTTTATCATTATTACTCAATGGTAATAAAACTCTATTTATCAGTTCATATGAGTCATGAGAACATATTTACCGTCAGTCATGACCATCCCAATCAAATTTTGGGACGAAATTTCCTTAACGGATAGGTACTGTGACGACCCGGAAATTTCCGACCAAATTTAAACTTAATCTTAATATGAATTCGACATGATAAGCAAAGTCTATCAAATCAAGTCTCAAAATGTTTAAACTATCATATGAAATCCTCTGACCATTGACTGTTTTTAGCGATTCACGAACTTTTGATTTTAAATTTAAATGTATGTATATAAATAATTATGTATTATCAATTAAATATATTAATAATCTATTATGTGATTTAGTAACTTAACCTAAACTTGTTATTTTGAATAAATGATTTCGAACATGAATTCTCAAGGATAACAAAGTATTAAATATATGATGTTATACTTTGAGTTTAATTGATTTGATATATATATATAAATATATATATATATATATATATATATATATATATATATATATATATATATATATATATAATTAATATATGTATTAGTTTGAATATATATGTTATACTTTGAGTTTAATACAGTTATCTAAGTAATAAAACTTGATATTTAAAACATAATTATATATGTATTAGTTTGAATATATATATATATATATATATATATATATATATATATATATATATATATATATATATATATATTAAATATGCAATGAATGTTATTATATAAGTAAAAATATAAAATGCTATACTAATATTATTAGTTTCATTATTATTAAAAATATTAATATTAATAGTGGTATCAGCATTATTATTATTATAACCCTTAATATTATTATCAATATTATTATTATTATTATTATTATTTGTATTTAGATTATTATAATTAAAATTATTAATTAGTAATAATAAATATATAAGATCATATATGTATGATTGAGGAAACCAAATCAATCATCAATAGCTTTCTACTGTGTTAAATTGATTCTTCAATTCCTAATCTCGTACGAACCAAGAAATCCATTACTAACATAATCCAAATTCAGTTATCAATCTATCTCACCTTTTTAATCTTTTTCTATTTTATTTTTGGCTGCTTTAAATGCTCATATTATAAACGATAAATTCATTTTATAATGGAGTAGTTCCAATTCCTCAACTCATCAAACCCACTTCTGTTTTATGGCTTTCTATTCAAACACCACCTTAAACCCATCGAACTCCACTCGATCATGTCTCCTACTCTTCTTGTTAATACATGAATGACTACCTCTACTTGTTTTGTGATCGACTTCAAATACCCACAACCCACAAACCTCGATGACCACCCTTCGCCACATCGGCTAATATTATCCACCTTGATCAACCCACCATTTTGAACGATCAAAACCCAAAAGCCATTAGACGCCTTCAATTATTTTTCTCTAATAACCTCATCACCTTTCTTGTTATTTTGCTTGAGCCAAGAATCACTACAACCCCACCATCGAACTTAACTTCTGCTGCTACTTAACCGTCTCAAGTTTCTGTTTCATTCACCCAAACAATCCCACCATAAACTGCACTTGTCGTTAGTACTGCTGCTATTTTTTTTTTACTGCCTTGGTCGAGTAAAACGCAACCCAAACCACTATATTTTTGTTGCTGTTCCGGTGCAAACAAATGGGAGTGATACAATGATATAATGACCACGCTTTTAAATAATTTCCCACTTGAATGTATGAGGTATTTATTAAAAAGCATTATAAAAGTTCGGGACCCAAGATTTGTGAATATGGGACGGTTTAGGTAGTGTGGCCGACACCTTTAAATAAAGGTAATTTCACTTGATTATTTCATTAGAGATATAAAATAATAATGATGAACCATAATCTTGTTTTGGTCCTATTCCTAATGTCGTTACAGAATCCATTTGCCAAAACCATGCCACTTGTGCTTATTAAATTTGAATTCCTTTTCTATTTCATTCAAAACACAAAACTACAAAAAGCCTTAGTAATTCATCATTTTTTTCGGTTAAATGAATATAAATGGCACCTTGATTTATTGATGGTTTGGTGGCAGACATGAGAGCTCACATAAAGTGACATGTTGCATTTCTTTGTATAAGATAGTTCGGACAGAAATATTAAAGAAAAAGGAACGAGACAATTTTTCTTAATCTAATACAAGTGGGGGCAGTTACAAGACGTGGGTTTCAACTTTTAACCAACCCTTGTTGGACTGTCCAGTTGGGCCGGCCGTGACCTAGTTTCGGTATTGATGTTAGCCTAGAACAAGAACGTTACGTAATAAAAATGATAATGAAACAATGAAGTCGAATGAGGAAAGCGTTATGATGATAATTCGGGAGATGTTATGACGATTCTTAGAATATGATGATAGATATTGATGATATTATGAACATAAAATGATGATGACGATTTTATGTGAACTATGAAAGAGAAGAGAGCAGATTCATTTGAGTTTAAATGATTTAGGGTAGTGGTTAAATCAGAAATGAAATGGCGATGGAATCATTAGGATGTTATCTGGTTAGCGGGACGTCGCGGATTCAAACTCGGACTTGGGCATATTTTAGGGCTACTCCTTTGAGGTAGTTATTATTATTATTATTATTATTATTATTATTATTATTATTATTATTATTATTATTATTATTATTATTATTATTATTATTATTATTATTGTTAAAGATGTCATTATTAGTAAAACTATCAAACTTACTAAAATTTTCATTTTTATTTTTATTATTGATATCACTATTTATATTATTACTATTATTACAAGAAATATTATATAAAATATATTTACTACAAACCTATACTAATAGTACCTAGTTTTGTATTTTTAAAACAAAATACTATTTTTATACAAATATAACATACAATATAGATAGTAATATAATTATATATGTAAAAATTAATCTTAATACATTATAAACTTAGTTAATTAATATTATATGTGTTAATATATATAATTGATATAGGTTCGTGAATCCGAGGCCAACCCTACACTTGTTCATTGTCATAATATGTATTTTTACTACAAAATACAGTATGGTGAGTTCATTTAAATCCCTTTTACTCTTTACATTTTTGGGCTGAGAATACATGCAAATGCTTTATTAACTGTTTTACAATATATATATGCGTGAGTTTCATTTGCTCCCTTTTTACTCATTACATTTTTGGGCTGAGAATACATGCAAATGCTTTATTAATTGTTTTATAATATTTATATGCGTGAGTTTCATTTGCTCCATTTTTACTCATTACATTTTTGGGCTGAGAATACATGAAAATACTTTATTAACTGTTTTATAATATTTATATGCGTGAGTTTCATTTGCTTCCTTTTATATATATTTTTGGGACTGAGAATACATGCGCTGTTTTTATAAATGTTTTACGAAATAGGCACAAGTACTAAAACTAATTCTACATGGGTTTAAACCAGAAATATACCCTTAGCTTGGTAACATTAAACTACTTGTCTATGTACGGTAGGCGCGAATCCTAAAGATAGATCTATTGGGCCTGACAAACCCCATCCTGACTATGGGATGCTTTAGTACTTTGAGGTTATTTTAAACACACCTGATCTGGTGTACTTCAGAGGGTAAAACATGAACGTTAAGGCTTGTTACCGGGTGCCTACAACTTATAGAATACTTTAATACACTTGCGAGTGTACATATATTTATAAACAGAAATCTTGTGGTCTATTAATATATTAAAGTGATTGTTATGATAAACCTATGAACTCACCAACCTTTTGGTTGACACTTTTAAGCATGCTTATTCTCAGGTACGAATTAAGTCTTCCGCTGTGCATTTGCTCATTTTAAGGACATTACTTGGAGTCGATCATCGCAATGGGACCAAATGTTGATGACTTCGTCTAGGTGGATAAGGACGGGTCGTTTCAAATTAAAGATGCTTCTTCTACATTAAAGCTCGAAAATGGGAGATTTATTTTTCTCTCTCACTTTTTAAAAGTTCAAGTGATATGATTTGATAAGTTTACTTGAGGGCAAGTAAAAGTTCAAGTGTGGGGTATTTGATAACTCCTAAATTATACAGTATTTTGATAAAATTTTGAGAAGTTATCTTGGTATATTTTATGTATAATACTACTAATAATAATACACCTAACCATAAGATTATTATTATTATTATTATTATTATTATTATTATTATTATTATTATTATTATTATTATTATTATTATTATTATTATTATTACAGAGAGTGAGAGAGATATTTGTGTGTGTGTTCTTGAGCCAAAAACTGTCGAATTTATAGAAGTGGCCTGACTTCAGACCCCATGCGATCGCATGGGTATGAAGGCAATATGCCATGCGATCGCATGGCATTGGATTACAGCTCCAATTCATTTTTCTCGTGGGCTGCTGGTTTTTATTATATTATATATATTATATATTTAATTTATATAATTAATTATATATTATATTATATTTATGTACATAGTAAATTTGTAAATTTAGTTGCGATAATTCGTACGTTGTCGCTCGACATATGTCCCGGTTCTGGTTTCTCGAACGCATTTTCGTACGCTAGCACTTTACGTTTCGCGACGTGTAACTATATCAATAATTAGACTTAATCATAATTAAACTATATCACTCGAAGTGTAACTTGAACGTTCGAGCGTTTTGTTCATTTGCTTCTATAAATCATCATCTCATTATTTATTAAAATATATTAATTAAAAATCTTTAATATAAGAAATATAAGTTTACTCAATTTGTTATATAACTAAATAATATTATATTTTGTCACGTTATAGAATATATATATTATCGTTTAGAAATTTGTATACAAACATATATATATATATATATATATATATATATATATATATATATATATATATATATATATATATATATATTCGAAATCTTTATTTAACGATATAATTTATAGTTTTTCAAAACTACTTATATTCAAAATCATTAAAAGTTTTTAATATAAATTGTTATATCACAAAACGTTTTCATTTAAGAAAGTAAAATCACATATAGAGTAATACGGGTTTTATATTTTTAAATTACAGTTTATTCGAAGGGTTAAGCCTAAAGGATAATTACACGTATGAAATCATTTTAATGTAAAACGTCGATTTACTTAACTTATCGATATCTATTTTCTAAGTTATCTATATTCCCTAATTTCACTTTCACATTAAATAATATGAAAAGTAAATTGTTATCTTAACAAAAGTCACGAGTGAAATATAGTAAAGCATGTATTGGAAATCAAACAAGAATCTCCACTAACTTTTGTCTAATTCTCGTTAATTGACTCATTTGTTCTTACTTGTAAATCACTTTACCATTTATTCCGAATACTGTTAAAAAGGACAGATTTCTTAAATCATAGTGGACCTCATAACAGAGACCCGTAATCATAATCACAATGTATCTGATAATTCAATCATTTGATATTATCTTTTAATTCCGTTGATGAATATATTAAACATATATTGAAATAAATACGTTCATGTAAATTATTATACATCCAATACTTTGTAAACGTTTTCAATTAATATAACTATATATTATATACACATATCTATATACACATAAATGTTCGTGAATCGTCGAGCACAGTCAAAGGGTAATTGATTACATGAATATAGTTCCAAAAAAATTTAGACTAAACATTACAGACTTTGCTTATCGTGTCGGAAACATATAAAAATTAAGTTTAAATTTGGTCGGAAATTTTCGGGTCGTCACAGCATAGCAGCATACAACTCATTCAGAATCACTGTCTATTCCATGGCTTACCAAATGACGATCCCAACTCTCACATAGATAGATTCCTCTCCTTATCCAACTCATATAAGCAAAACGGGGTTGAATAAGATGTTGTTCGTCTGTATATGTTCCCCTATTCATTAACTCTTCATGTAAAAGCCTGGTTCGAGGGGTTAGAACCCAACTCTATCACCTCATGGGAGGAAATGGCAACAGCTTTCTTAATTAAGTACTTTTCCCCATCAAAACAAATCAGACTTAGGAATGATATCGTAAACTTTCAACAAGCGTACGATGAATCACTCTACACTGCATGGGAAAGATTCAAACATTTGCTTCGAAGATGCCCGAACCACCGTCTTGAGAGCTCTATTCAAATTTTGACGTTCTACGAAGGCCTGAATCAGAACAACAAGTCTACTCTTGATGCTGTTTCTCAAGGTAACTTCATGAACTTCACTGCTGACGAGGCCTGGAGATTGATCGAGGAGATGACTATGCACTATCACGATTGGAACACGGAAGAGCACATTTCATCAGCAACACCGCTTTCCGTCTCCGATCCTATCAAAATTAAAACCATCAAATTTCTCTCGAACCAAATAGAAAACCTCACCAAAGAAGTTGGAGAGCTAAAGAAACTCCCGCAACATGTGTCTCAAGTGCAATTATTCCAGAATTGTACTGACCCACATTCGGCCAAGGTATACGAGGCTAAATGTGAGGACTCTGTTGTCTACTCTGATAAGATCCTACCTCATCCACACAACACACCTACCAAACCCACTACCCCACCAGAGATAAGTCCAGACGATGTCCTACTGCGTATCATCAACATGATCACAGCAAGACAAGATCCAGCTGACTTAGTCATGACTAATCACTTTAGTAGTCTTGAAAATCAAATAAGCCAGCTAAATCAACGTGTCGATTCTCTAGGTTGTCCTAAAAATGACTCAAAGGTGGCACATAGCCAACCTTCAGTTTCTTCTAAGGAGGAGAAACTAACTAATACCCGTTCGGTAGTAGTCATTGAGTCATCACCTAAACCTACTAGGAAAACACCCATTCCATTCCCGAGCCATCTCAAGCAAAGACATAACAAGATGAAATCTTTTTCAAGCTTGACGGTAAATTTTTGGACACTGTGTCTAAAAATCCTCATATTAAGAAGTATTTTAGGAAACTCCTATCAACCAAGGATAAGGTACCCTAAGTACCCAATGTCCCACTGAACGCGGATTGTTCAGCCATTATCTTAAATACTCTTCCTGAAAAACTAGGGGATACAAGACGATTTACCCTTCCTTGTTCTATCTACCAATCTGGTACTATCTATTCTCTCGGTGACCTTGGTGCCAGCATCAATCTCATGCCCTACTCACTGTTCCAGAAACTCGAAATTGGAAACCTTAACCCTACCAAAATGAGAATCCAGCTAGCTGACCAATCCACTAGATATCCTAAGGGAATAGCTGAGAACGTCATGGTTAAGGTCGACAAATTCCTCTTTCCGACTGACTTTGTGGTTATGGACTATAAAGAAGACATGAAAACCCCTATCATCTTAGGAAGGACTTTCATGAATACAGCTGATAAGGCTAAAAAGGAACATATATTTCATAGCAATATCCCTCCTAAATAATAGGTTTTCATATGTAATTGTATTATATTTTCATTGTAATTGTTTAAATAAATAAGTGCGAAGATAAAAGGCGAAAATGAAGATTTGAAGACACAAACATCCAAAAAGCTTAAATGTACAAGATACAATTCAAAAGGTTCAATTTATTGATGAAAAACGTCTAAAAATGACAAGAGTACAAGTTACAAAACGCAAAGTACAAGATATTAAATTGTACGCAAGGACGTTCGAAAATCCGGAACCGGTACCCGAGCCAACTATCAACGCCCGACGCAATGGACCAAAAATTACAAGTCTACTATGCATAAGAATATAATATAATATATAAATAATTATATTAATTATTTATATTTTATATTTTTATATAAATTATGTCGACAAGCAAGGTTCCAAAATTATGTGAGCTGGATTTTCAAACTCCACGACTCGCGGAGTTTGCAGGCTTAAAACTTAACGACTTACGGAGCTGTCAGAAATCAAAACGCCTATAAAAGGCCATACATTCTGCCGAGTAAAAATATAAAAAAATAATAATAATAATACTCTGTAATAAATAATAAATAAATATATATATAATATATATATATAGTATAGGGTAGTTTTATATTAGATTAGTTCGGGTTATGTAAAGGTTATTTTACGAGTTTTTGAAGTCGAAATTCTGTCCGTGTAACACTACGCGATAAATACTCAATGTAAGTTATGTTCTCTTTTTTAAATTAATGTCTCGTACTTAAGTTATTATTATGCTTATTTAATACCAAAGTAATCATGATGTTGGGCTAAAAATATTAAAATTGGGTAATTGGGCTTTGTACCATAATTGGGGTTTGGATAAAAGAACGACACGTGTGAAAATTAGACTATGGGCTATTAATGGATTTTATATTAACTAAACAATACCTTGTTAATTTAATATACAAACTTATAATTTGACGTATTTATATATAACCACATACGCTTGACTGGGTACGGTGGGCGGGACATCTATAAATACCAATAATTATTCATTTTACCGGATACAGAACTGGATTAATAGTTAATAGACTTGTTGAAATAGGGGTGAATTACATTCAAGCGTAATTGGTGTAATTGTTAACAAAGTAGTAAAACCTTGGTTTACACGCAGTCGATAACCTGGTGTATTCATTAAACAAAGTATTAAAACCTTGTTACAATTCGAATCCCCAATTAGTTGGAATATTTGACTTCGGGAATAAGAATAATTTGACGAAGGCTTTCGCTCTTTATATTTATGACTGATGGACTATTATGGACAAATCCGTATGGACATATTAAATAATCCAGGACAAAGGACAATTAACCCATGGGCATAAAACTAAAATCAACACGTCAAACATCATGATTATGGAAGTTTAAATAAGCATAATTCCTTTATTTTCATATTTAATTGCACTTCTAATTATTGCACTGTAACATCCCGTTTTTCCCGTACATATCGAAAGGTACATACTTAATCATTTGTACGTATGTAACTCGTTGTTTATGCGTAATTGTGTAGATATATATATATATATATATATATATATATATATATATATATATATATATATATATATATATATATATATATATATATATATATATATATATATATATGTACTTGTTAATGTGTGCGTAAATAAGTCTTAAATGAGCTTAGGTTAGTGTTAAGTCTTGTGAGACTTAGATATGAGAGTTAGACGTGTATTGGAGGCTTGAACGAATTAATGTTGTGTAAAACGATTTTTGTGTTTAAGATGGTCGAGCTGACCAGATCGTGCCATAAGCCACGCCGTGACAAATGGGTCTGCGCCGCGACAAAGCAAGCAAACCAGGATCAGAAGTTGAGTTAAGAGTGGTGGTTTTTCCTTTGTAACGTCGCGCCGCGACATTTAGCGCCGCGCAGCGTCAATTCTGCAGTTCTGATTCCGGTTTTAGCTTAAATTAAATGACTTTGAGGGATAAAATGGTAATTTGACATGTAAATCTGGTGGGAGCATTAACTCTCCACCACACATCCATTTATTTCATTTTCATTTCCATTTTCTTTCCTATTTCTCTCCCAAAACACAAAACCCACCTAGCTTGATCTTGAGATTTGAAGTTGGAGATTTGTGAATCAAACCTAGGAGCGAGATTTAAAGTTGTTCCTTGTGTCTCTAGCTACGCGTTGATAGTCTCGGTAAGTTCTAACTCTAAGTTCGAGTTTTTATTGGTTAATGACTAGGGTTTTGGGTACTAGTGATTTGTATGACCCATTTGAGGGTAAAATGGGTGAGTTTGGGTTATATTGTTGTAATTAAACCCTAATAGCCATAATCTAGGGTTTTGGCCTAGTGATTTGAGGTTGTAAGTGTCAATTGGTGTTTTTAGTCACTAATGCACTTTAAGATTTATGAAAGAAGGGTTAATGGGTACGTTTGACTTGATTGTGAGTTTAAGTGAGTTAAAATGGGTCAAAATGTACTAGTTGACCTAATGGGATGAAATGGGTATGGATTACCCTAAGTTTTGTGTTAATTGAAGTTAATAGACTTTAATTCACTAGTCTTAGTGATTAAAGTCGAGTCTTGGCCATTTATGGGCGGTTGTGTGTAGTCGAGTCATTTAATGCAAATTGGGTCATTAAATGCTCAAGTGGGAGTATTGTGGTAAATTCCACTAGTTGTGAAATTGAATGTGCACTTAATGATTTAGGTACATTGCGTTGAAGCTCGGAAGTGCTAAATCATCATCCTTGTGACAAGGTGAGTGGAATAATTATATGTGTATGTATATAATTTATTTACTTGTGGGTGTGGGTTTAAAGTTCGTTGTTGACGATACCATACCCTAGAGTATATTATGTTGTGGATGAGGGTTTAAAGTTCGTTGTTGACGATACCTCATACGTATGGAATTAAAGTTCGATGTTGACGATGCTATACGACTATTGTAGTGAGTTGATGAGGGTTTAAAGTTCGATGTTGACGATACCTCATATGTGGGTTTAAAGTTCGGTGTTGACGATACCACACTAATGTAGGCGAATGGGGTTTAAGTTCGATGTTGACGATACCATTCGTTGGGCTAGCCTTGAGATCTCGAGCACTTTGGATGTTGTGAACATCATCGTTATACTTGTATTTTAGCATGATGTGTCATTGTGTTATATGCTATCGTTATACTAGTCTTGTTATCGTGGTGCTTAGCGTTATACATGTGAAAGGTATGCTAATTATGTAACTAGTATGTATGCGGATTTGGTAAGTGTTTGCAAGTAAGTAGGTTATATATATGTATGTATAATTGTTGCACTCACTAAGCCTTGCTTACCCTCTCGTTGTTTACCATTTTTATAGGTTCCGGCTTGGACAAGGGTAAGGGCATACGTTTGGACTAGTGGTCTCCCGCTTATGTTGTCGGGGGTGCTTTTGGTGTTAGCCTTTGAAGTTGGCCTAACGTTTTGGGTAGTTTAGCCCCAAACCATGCTCGAGTGTCGTTTGGATTATAAACTATCATTGTAGTAGGTCAAACTTGTATCACATTCATTAATGGCCTTCGTGCCTTTTTGTAAACACTAAACTTGTTGTATGTTTTAACGACACATGTGGGATGGGTTACATATTTAATTGGCGCGTAAATGTGTATTATAAAAAAAAATTATCGTATGGAATACGGGTTGGGTTGTTTCAAGTGGTATCAGAGCATGGTCTAAGGGATTTAGGTCACTTGAGATAGGTGCCTAGACTTGGACTTTATTGTGGGAGCGCTTTATGCGGGACTTGTAGGACTTTGGGTCGAATCGGGAATTGTTAGTGCTTTGGTTTATGTGAACTAACCTTGTGCTAATTGTTTTGTGTTGTGTTTAGCAATCATCAAGCAAGACAGACGTTGTACTAGCGAATTAATGCGACGTGCTCGCGTAACAACGATTAGCTACCATTGTTACGGGTGCAAATCGTGTCAAACAAGTAATGTACGACGATTGTCGAGTGAGATGGAGTAGTGTGGTGTACATGTATATACTTACATGTTATGTCTTTTCGTTCTTTGTTTAAACTTTTCCGTTTTATAGAATGAAGATGAGAAACGGTCCCGATCATGATAATGGAAGTACGAGTGAGGATATTGAACTTACGGCCAAGGTTGAGGCCACCTTTAAAAGGCTAAAGAAGGATTTTCTTGACGATGTTCGAAAGGTCTTCCAAGAGTCGGTCGATGGACAAGTGACCGAATTGATCAACGATCGAATGAAAACCGCAATAGAGGAGGCTTTAGAGGCTAGAAACATTTATCCTCGAGGCGAAGGGGGTGAAGGTAATGGTGGGGGTGGAAGGCGGGACATCCACTACAAAAATTTCAAGGATACTCAACCTCCGATGTTTAATGGGGTGAGGGATCCATTGAAAAGCACTTGTTAGATTTCCGATATCGAGGGAGCTTTCTGTACCGCGGAATGTCCTCCCGAGAAGAAGACGAGATATGGGTCTAGCATGTTACGCGAAGAAGGCAAGTTGTGGTGGGACGATAAAATCAATTTATATGGTGAAGAGCAATGTATGAGCTTGACATGGTAAGTGTTTGCAAGTAAGTAGGTTATATATATGTATGTATAATTGTTGCACTCACTAAGCCTTGCTTACCCTCTCGTTGTTTACCATTTTTATAGGTTCCGGCTTGGACAAGGGTAAGGGCATACGTTTGGACTAGTGGTCTCCCGCTTATGTTGTCGGGGGTGCTTTTGGTGTTAGCCTTTGAAGTTGGCCTAACATTTTGGGTAGTTTAGCCCCAAACCATGCTCGAGTGTCGTTTGGATTATAAACTATCATTGTAGTAGGTCAAACTTGTATCACATTCGTTAATGGCCTTCGTGCCTTTTTGTAAACACTAAACTTGTTGTATACATGTGGAATGGGTTACATATTTAATTGGCGCGTAAATGTGTATTATAAAAAAAAATTATCGTATGGAATACGGGTTGGGTTGTTTCATGCACTTTTATTTATTGTTATTGTATTTAATTGCACTTTTAATTATCGTACTTTTTAATTATCGCACTTCTATTTATCGAAATTTCATTATCGTTATTTATTTTATGTTTTAAATTAAGTTATATTTATTTTACATTCGGTTTTAACTGCGACTAAAGTTTTAAAATCGACAAACCGGTCATTAAACGGTAAAAACCCCCTTTTATATATTATTAATATAATATATTTTGTACAAATATAATTGTTTAAAAATATAGTGTGCAATAAGCCCGCTCCCTGTGGAACAAACCGGACTTACTAAAAACTACACTACTGTACGATTAGGTACACTGCCTATAGTGTTGTAGCAAGGTTTAAGTATATCCATTCTATAAATAAATAAATATCTTGTATAAAATTGTATCGTATTTAATAGTATTTCGTTATAAAATTTAATAGTATTTTATACCCCTTAGCTTTAACATCAAGTTTTTGGCGCCGCTGCCGGGGACTCGGCGAAACTCTATATTTTTAATTTATTTTTGTATAAATATATTTATATATATTTTTAGAAAAACAATATAAAATTATATATATAAAAAACGAAAATGCAAACTCCGCGACTTGCGGAATTTTAGGGCACGTGGCAACGCGACTCACGGAGCCGCCCTGACGCGCTGACAGAAACCCTATTTTCGCTTTAATTACGGAGTAATATTATTTATTATTATTTTTAAACCCTAATTACTTTATTAGTTTAATATAATTAGTTTTAATTTTTAATTAAATTGTATTTTAAATTTTAATTAGTTTTATTTATATATATAAATTAATACTTTTATAAAATAAATATATAAAAATAATATTTTTATAAAAATAAATAATTTTATCAAAATTTAAGCTTATTTTTATTTTTGTATCTTTTTAATCGGCTAATCGTAATATTTGTATTTTTATCGTTCATATCTAGTTTTAAGCTTAGTATTTTGCCGTAGCTTATTTTTATTTCTAGATTTTTAGGCTTTGCCGTAAAATCCCTTAAGTGCTTATTCCTTAGACTAAGATTTAGGTGCTTTAGAATTTTGCGACGCCATTTTTTCGCGCTATCTTTCTTATTTTTATTTTTCGACGTTTTTCGACGCGCACTTTTTTTCTTTCTTATTTCTCGACACGCTAGTTTTTAGGACTTAGAAATTTTCTCTATTTCTTCTCTAAAATTTCAAAACGAAAAATTATTTTAAGCGGTTAAATTGATAGACATCCAAATTTTCTGCTTCGTAGTAATAGTTGGATTTGTTAGTGGCTGAGTTGTGAGCTTCCGATTTAAAGGGTTCTGGCTCCCTGCTGCATCTATTGGCTATTCGAAACGTGGGGTGGGACCGATAAGTACCGTTAATGAAGAAGAATCTACTTCGATCCCGAAATTCACCATTCCACAACCTTCCAACCCAATATTCTCAATAGATGAGTCATCTATCGAAGATGAACTACGAGCTGTAATAGATAATGACACCTCAGATTTCACCCAATTGGGTAATAGAGGTGAAACCTTTAATCCCAAGAATGAAAGGAAGGAAATGTTAGGAATTGTCCACCCTATAATATGTATGTCGGTGTATATCGATCCATTTGACCAAGAACCAGAAAAGAGACATATCCATTTTCTAAAAGCTACACTTAAAAAAGAATTAAGTAGTGACGATCGGGTGAGTCTAAACTTTAAACCCATTGATATATTATACACCACCCGAGATGTAAATAACTGGCTCACTATTTTAATTCGTGGAACTTATTCTACCGACTTCACATATCGTCAGCTAAGTATGGGGAAGTCTAACCCCACTTAACGTTAAATTAGGGGTTCGGGTTAGTGCATAACTCGTTAATAAAAATGCATGATTAGGGTAAAAGACGCTTTTTCAAATATTAGTAAACAGTTCAGAAAAGCAGCCGTTTTTGAAAAAAAGCATGTGTGATAAAACAAGAAGGAATGAACGATGAGGCGCGCCATCTATCATTCGACGAGCTTTGTAATTACAAACTGGGTATTTTCAATCACTTTTCTACACTAATCACCCTCATGAATTTATAATTAGAGTCTGATTTCATGCAAATGAGGGCATTGCATGATCTCAAGTGTGGGGAAGGGTTATAAATTCTCTCGGGTTTACACTTGGTTTTATTTGCCAAATTTTGTGAAAATTTGAAAAAATTTCAACTAAATGAATTCAAAATCATGTTTATACATATTTATGAACGATGAAAACTAGGTGTTAATACCGAAATTATCGTTACCTCAGAAAGGACATAAATTGAGAAACACCCTAAAACGCTTGAATTCATTTAAAATGGAATAAAGGAGAATAAAAAGGCAAAGAAAGAAACTAAGTGTGGGGAGAATGTACCTAGTTATTCAATTAAAAACTATCTAGCACATGTTTCTGTAAAGTTTATTGCATGTGCTTTTGTTTTGGACTAAATTAACTATTTTACCCGATGAAAGAAAAAAGAAAAGATGGATCTACACGATGAATCAATTCCATCATTAAAAGGAAGTAAAGTCTTCCGAAAAAGACACGCGCTTCTTGATTTAGGTCAAGAAGTTGTCGTCCAGACCAGCTGTAGGTTGACGAAAAATCTAGAAAAGTCATCTCTAAAATCAGCAGGAAATCCACGGACCTCAGCATCAAACAGGGTCGCCAAGTGGTCAGATTTATCCTAACCATGAGAAGGATTTATCTCGTACAATGGGGGGCACCGTGCAAATTAGCTTGATAAGACTAATGAATCAGATCCCCAGAAAGGATAATCTTCTTAAAGATTAAAAATCAGCTTTTAAGCCTGATATTACTCAATCCTTGAGATTGACCTTAAAGATTGAGAATTACAAACTCATGGAATTCAATGATATCTAAACTCGAGCTTGAACAAGAAAATATTTTGATCAAAATTAAAACCGATTTGTTTTCTGAAAATCTATATTCAATGCGTTCATTACCATTGAACGTAAAATCCTAGGAATTCACCTGGAATTCATTAGGTCACATGAACCAAATCGGGTGTCAACCGTAAGAACGGTGGTTGCATAGCATGGTCGGAGACAGGACCTTGTGCCAGACCGAAAAAATTATAGGATGATCTTACTATTGCTCCTACAAAGGATAGTACTAGCATCCGACACGTTTATAGACCATAATCAAAAGCAAGTCACGGGACATTGCCTTAACAGTTGCTTGTTCATCGCTTTCCTTTATAACCGGACGGTAGTAATATACGGAGCAAGTAAACTGGATGTGTTGCTTTCCTAATACAAGGATAGCAAGTGGGTGACACAAAACCATAAGTTTTGAGCTAAAATTTTCAAATCTGAAACCCACAAAACCCACAAAAATATTTTGCAACACCGGTGAAGGGTTATTCTGGAAAACTTATCTAGGGTAAAAGCTAGATTAAATTTTCAAAAAGATCAAATGTTTTCATAAAGATCCAATTTCCTTCAGGATCTACATTTTCATAGTCATGTGGGACTGTAAACCGCCTTTCAAATGTGCACTTTGCTTTGGAAACCGAAATTAAATCGGCTATTTGATTGCAAGTGTCGTTGACCTAAACCCGAGGCAACTGTGGATGACACACCCACCTTTAACCATCGCTACTATCATTGTTTATACCGCTATATCAAAATCACTGATGTACAAAGTGTGAGAATAAAAAAGTGATTCGAGTGAAGTGTGATTTTATTTCAAGTTATGTATTGCTTGAGGACAAGCAACGTTTAAGTGTGGGGATATTTGATAAGGCTAAAAAGGAACATATATTTCATAGCAATATCCCTCTTAAATAATAGGTTTTCATATGTAATTGTATTATATTTTCATTGTAATTGTTTAAATAAATAAGTGCGAAGACAAAAGGCGAAAATGAAGATTTGAAGACACAAACGTCCAAAAAGCTCAAATGTACAAGATACAATTCAAAAGGTTCAATTTATTTATGAAAAACGTCTAAAAATGACAAGAGTACAAGTTACAAAATGCAAAGTACAAGATATTAAATTGTACGCAAGGACGTTCGAAAATCCGGAACCGGTACCCGAGCCAACTATCAACGCCCGATGCAATGGACCAAAAATTACAAGTCTACTATGCACAAGAATATAATATAATATATAAATAATTATATTAATTATTTATATTTTATATTTATATATAAATTATGTCGACAAGCAAGGTTCCAAAATTGTGTGAGCTGGATTTTCAAACTCCACGACTCGCGGAGTTTGCAGGCTTAAAACTCCACGACTCGCGGAGCTGTCAGAAATCAAAAGGCCATGCATTCTGCCGAGTAAAAATATAAAAAAATAATAATAATAATACTCTGTAATAAATAATAAATAAATATATATATATAATATATATATATATAGTATAGGGTAGTTTTATATTAGATTAGTTCGGGTTATGTAAAGGTTATTTTACGGGTTTTTGAAGTCGAAATTCTGTCCGTGTAACACTACGCGATAAATACTCAATGTAAGTTATGTTCTCCTTTTTAAATTAATGTCTCGTACTTAAGTTATTATTATGCTTATTTAATACCGAAGTAATCATGATGTTGAGCTAAAAATATTAAAATTGGGTAATTGGGCTTTGTACCATAATTGGGGTTTGGATAAAAGAACGACACTTGTGAAAATTAGACTATGGGCTATTAATGGGTTTTATATTAACTAAACAATACCTTGTTAATTTAATATACAAACTTATAATTTGACGTATTTATATATAACCACATACGCTTGACTGGGTACGGTGGGCGGGACATCTATAAATACCAATAATTATTCATTTTACCGGACACGGAACTGGATTAATAGTTAATAGACTTGTTGAAACAGGGGTGAATTACATTCAAGGGTAATTGGTGTAATTATTAACAAAGTAGTAAAACCTTGGTTTACACGCAGTCGATAACCTGGTGTATTCATTAAACAAAGTATTAAAACCTTGTTACAATTCGAATCCCCAATTAGTTGGAATATTTGACTTCGGGAATAAGAATAATTTGACGAAGGCTTTCGCTCTTTATATTTATGACTGATGGACTATTATGGACAAATCCGTATGGACATATTAAATAATCCAGGACAAAGGACAATTAACCCATGGGCATAAAACTAAAATCAACATGTCAAACATCATGATTATGGAAGTTTAAATAAGCATAATTCCTTTATTTTCATATTTAATTGCACTTCTAATTATTGCACTTTTATTTATTGTTATTGTATTTAATTGCACTTTTAATTATCGTACTTTTTAATTATCGCACTTTTATTTATCGAAATTTCATTATCGTTATTTATTTTACGTTTTAAATTAAGTTATATTTATTTTACATTCGGTTTTAACTGCGACTAAAGTTTTAAAATCGACAAACCGGTCATTAAACGGTAAAAATCCCCTTTTATATATTATTAATATAATATATTTTGTACAAATATAATTGTTTAAAAATATAGTGTGCAATAAGCCCGCTCCCTGTGGAACGAACCGGACTTACTAAAAACTACACTACTGTACGATTAGGTACACTACCTATAGTGTTGTAGCAAGGTTTAAGTATATCCATTCTATAAATAAATAAATATCTTGTATAAAATTGTATCGTATTTAATAGTATTTCGTTGTAAAATTTAATAGTATTTTATACCCCTTAGCTTTAACATCAACAGCCAAAGCAATCGTTGACGTTTATTCACGGACTATCACCTTGAGAGCACGTGGATAAGAAGTCACTTTCACGATCGACAAGTCTGTATGTCCTTCTGATGGAAACGCCGAAGTAAATACCATCTCCACTAGGAAAGTCACATTCTATTCTGAGAATGAAGAGAAGAAGATAGAAGTAAAAGACAAGAAGAATAACCACTTCACACTAACCCAATCTTCACTCCCGCCTTATTTTGATCTTTTAATGACTGGAGAGGATTTCGTTCTAGAAGAACTCTCTGAACCAATTATACTTGAAGCTCCCGACCAGAGTGACGAGGAGGTGGATGAAGAAATTGAAATGGAAAGCCCGGATGAGAAGAAAGAGATGGAGGATTCTAGCATCGAAGTGGTTGCTAATGTTGTTACCATATTGGAGATGTCAATGGACATCGTCCCACCTCCATGCCCAGAGTACAGCATTACGACCAACCTGAAGTCACAAAGAAGAAAGACGGGTTTTGCGTCAGGGCTACCCTATATACCATCACTCAAATACATAATGACATACACATCATGGAGTGATGAGAACCCCTTTGACCAACCCGAACCAATCAAGGAGGTAAAAGAAGTTGATACCTTTGTTATACCTCAAGTTAAACAAATCATTCACTTCAAACCACCTTCTCCTCTCATTGGACATACCTTATTCTATGCCCGCTTCAATCTCATCGGTATGTTCCAATATTACCTCTTGTGTCTACTGATGGATGCAAGGGAGCCGCCTAGATTTTCTGAGAAATAAGGCTAGAGTCAGGCTCGTGACTCGAACAAAAACAAGCATTTCTCGGGAGGCAACCCGTTTGTTTATTTTTCTATAGCTTTAGTAGTTGTTATATTAGGATAATAAAGGTTAATTGAATAAGTGAAAAGTGAAAATTAAAATAAATTTTTCAACATTTCTTAGGACTTGTCTTGAGCTTAAATGAACTATTTGCTACATTATTTCAAAAGTCTTAAAATTAAAGGCAGTCAACACTTCTTTAAGAGTGGGATTAAGCTTTTTAGTCATACATTGATTTGTTGAATTTTCAAAAAAATAACCTAATTTTTGAAACCCTCAATTTTCCAAATAACTTTTTCATCAAAACACAAATCAGTGAGTCTATGGCCTAAAGCTTAATCACCTATCTATGTTTGATCTTTTCCATTTTTACAAGTACAGTAATAGACAGTTATTGATGCCTGTGGTGGAGACTCTTTGAATAATGATGAAACGATAAGGAAACCCGTTGATAATTTCATTGCAAGTTATTGGTGGATGGTGTATGGATGATGAGAACGCCCTAATGAACTCGAGTACACTTCAAGAAGACCGATTCGAATCCAGCAGAAGATGGTTCCGACTCCATCTACCTTCAGATCTTTAGCTCACAACCGCACCCAAGGGGAGTAATTCGTTTCTTTCTCTTCGTTTATTTATTTTGCTTCGTTATATCCTTAAACTATACCTTACCCTAAGCTTATCACTAAGTGTGGGATTCCAACGCAATATTGAGCTTAGATACATTTTTCGACATGTTCAAACTCTAAGTGTGGGATTTTAGCTCCCTAAAATCTAAGAATGAACATTAGGGACAATGTTCCTCTAAGTGTGGGATAGTGGTGTAGTATACCGTAATTAGCTACGAGATGCTCGGAAAATGTTCTTAACTTAAAATTTTAGTAAGATTTACGAGTATACCTACTATTTAGATTCTTTGTCCTCAACGTAAGTTTTTCAAAAACTTTGGCTAAATGATACTTTCTGAAAAAGTACTTTCGAAAATCAAGTATGTTTATTCTAAAATTAAGACAAATGAGGACATAAATCTTCTTAAGGATGAACCGATTCTCTAAAAGAGCATTGCATGACTACGCATTATCGACCCAATATAATTGTTGTGAGGCATCCCAAAAATGGCCCAATAAGCATTCATTTTTAGTGCTTCACTATCTTTTCCGCTGAGAGTGCCGATGTTAGCATTTAGAGTTAGAACTTGACCTTGACATACATTTCGAGGCCAATGGTTAGTTAGCGCCATACGTGGTGTAGGTGCGATACTCCTTCTGAAATCATTCTGAATAGAGAAGACAAAAACCATCCGTTTCCGTTTCCACTCCACGCATTTAAACCGACCAACTAATCCCAAAGAGTTGATGAGTCAGAAAATACTCACCCCCAAATTCACTATCAAATACGTTACCCTTTCCACCTCTTTCCTTTCTCATTTCTAAAATCTAGAAATTCAAAGAGATAGATTGACCAAGTTTACTTCTAACATTTGTCGAAAAATTTCGAAATTTCAGACTGTTTTTGATAGGTCAAAAAGACCTATTTTTGGTGAAATACCTTTCTCTATGGGCACAAGAAGAAATAGACAAAGTTATGAAGATGGGATATGCAAAAAAAAAAAATAATAATAATAATAAAAAAAATTGTTGAGCAAAGTCTCAAAAATAAAGAAGAAAAAAGTCTTCAAATAAAAGCATAGATCCCCCAAGAAAATGAAGATTGTGATCCAGGAGGATTGCAGAAATGAAGCAAAGTCTTCGCTGAAAATCAGCACCCTCTAAAGAAACTCTTCAACAAAAATAGAGTGTCATCTTTCCTAGAAAAAGTATATCCTCATGAAACCGAAATCTATCGAATCTCTCTAAATTTCAATGATTCGAAAATCACCCTTTTCGCCATATCAAAACCTTTGCTTTTCTCTGCAAATCAACCTTTAAACCTGTTCTTCCTCTTGAAAGAATGATTAGGGAGAAGATCAGTGCCGTCCTTATCTAACTGGTGGAGATTTGATTCTTGGTCAAGCCTATGACATTAATTGCAACATGATTGGCTATGAGCGAATTAATTTCATAGATTGATAGGGAACCCCAAACACTTGAGTGATTTGAGTGACCCATGTAAGGAAGCCAATGTCATGCAACCTCTCCTCATGCTTGCAGAGATAGTTTCTACCCTTTTAGAAGACGATTTGTCTGATATTGCTCTTATAATAAATAACAATCCACTTGAATAATAGAACGGAAATCTTAGAAGAATCCTTGAACTCAAAGTAAAAGAAAGGTTTGCTTGACGACAAGCAAAGTCTAAGTGTGGGATATTTGATATCAGCTAAAAAGTCATGTTTTTACCCCCGATATTGAGTCCCAAAAGCATAAAGTTCAAAACTTTATCGGCAAAATAATCACTTTTTCGGTTAAATTTGTAGAGTAAGTAATTACGAAGATGATGCAAAAAAGAATCAAGAGAATCGGAGCTAAAACGAAGATTCTAGAGCGAAAACGGTGAAAAACGAGAAACCAAGTTACGATCCAGTAAAATCAGCAAACGAGCTTGGCAAACGGCCATAAGGGAAAATGGCTTTCCAAACGGCCTGCCATAAGGGAAAACGTCTTGCCAAACGGGCATAAAAAACGGCTTACCATGGCAAACGGCCTTGGCAAACGGCCTGCCAAACGGCCTGCCAGCCGTTTGCCAGGAAAATTTTGCCTATTTAAAGAGCTTTTTGCATTCATTTCAAAATACACCATTCTTCACTTCTCTCTCTAAATATCTCTCTATAGTCGCTCTCTAGTGATCTATAGGAGATTAGTTCTCTCTCTACTTTCTCTCTCTAGATTCTAGAGAGAGAAAAGTACAGAGATTAGAAAATGTAATTCTCTCTCTATTGTCACTCTCTAGTGATCAATAGGAGATTAGTATGTAGTTAGTAGTAGAAGCTATCGAGCATTGTAATGCTATGGATATTATGAAGAAATACAAGTGTTATTATGCCGACATTATTCGGTAATATCTATCCTTTCTTTTTTTAATTTATTATAATATTCTTGTTAGATGTTTGTGATTTATTAATATTAGAAATGCTTGTTGCCATGATGAGTGAGTAATTGCTTGATTGTTTGCCATAATTTAATAATGTTAGTTAGGGGATGATTATCGTTTCGTACTCGCTTTCTGTCTATGATATTAAACCTCGTTATTATCGTCCTTCCACCAATAAACGTGATTAAAACCTTTTATAAAGTTGACAATTATAAGGTAATTAATTATCCGTGTTTATACATTGGTCAAGGTATGAACCCATCGGAAATACTATAAAGTACATGGGAAATTACCATAGGACCAGATCAAGACATTGGTCAAGAGTATAAGACTCGAGGAAATACTGTTGCTACAGTAGAGTACCGTGTTGATGTACTATAGGACCACTTGAGGATGGTCAAGGTTATAAGCTATGGAACCACTATAAGTCTAGTACATGGTGGATAACTAAGGGATTTATTGGGTAGATTTAAGTAAGAGCTGGTTTAAATCATAAATGGGAATTTAATGCACTATAATATAAACTAAGCTTATAAATTTTTAAGGATGACTGAGAACTATCAGAGGTTCTAATTTGTCTACAAACCCTTAGATTTTACCAAACCATTGACAGAAAAGAATTTGAAACACAATCATAGCCACTCACTTGGTTTATACACTAAGGTGTTAAGAAAGGTTGGATATTCTATACATATGGCTATGCTACTTTATTCGTGCGCCCAAGGTATGCATTGTATCCAAGATGGGCCGCTTATATCCTTAAACTGGATAAAGCGTCGGGAGTTGAGCATAGTCCATCCTATCAGAATCACGATAGCCTAGTTCCTCGTGACATGCTAATCGAGAAATCAATTAGTAGGGAATCTAGTGTTTACACCAAGGTATATCTATCCAATGAGTGTCTCTCAATCATCCTGACACTACGTTATCTTAAATCATGGTGAACCACGTCTTCTTTGTCCTTGGTTGTTGCATGCTAGCTAGCTTATTTTAATTATATTGCTTTAGTATTTTAATTAATTACAATTATAAATCAAATCAACCCAACTATAGCCTTTACACAATTTGATATTCCGGATAAGGTGGTGTCTAGAATATATCGATTGGACTTGGTTGTTGGATTTTCCGAACTGTTGCCAATTTATTGGGACCAAAAGGATCATGCCTCTCCACACAAGGTGTACCTGGCCACTAGTCTTGGATACTAAATTGTGTACAAACTCAATCTTGATTACTAAATTATCTGAATAAGCTCCGTTTCAAATTCGACCGCTCAAGGAACGACCCTAGGTCATATTTGCCCTTGCTAACCCATAGAAAGGAATAATAGATTTAGGTCCAGCATATATAAATTAAACAATAAACTTCTCCTGTTGATATCCTGGATTGACGTTTTGCGACCTAACGACACCGCATAAATAAATCGTCTGATTCGGGTATATCAGGAAGCCCCCGACTTCCCCTCCAAGCCGTCGGCTTGGGTTAGCGGTTTTGAAGATTATAAATAGAGGCCTTAGGGTCAGTTTTTTATCATCAGACTTTTGTACTCTGCATTCAGAGACAAGTTACAAATTATTTAGGGTTTTGCTTATCTCAAACAAGTTAATTTATTTAATCAAAGTTTGTTTTGCAATCTCTTTTATGTCGGTATGATCTTCTATCTTAATTCTTGTCTTTTATTAGTTTTTACTTTAGTTATGGGCTAATAGCCTTACATATGCTTGAATCATGTAAAACTTTGTGATCAATTGTCTAAATATTCGAACAGTATGAAAGAAATCAGAAACCCAGATTTGGGGTATGTAGCCACCGGCTTTATCTGGTGATTTTACCATTCGATTGTAGTTTATACTCAGATCAATTTAAACAGTATTCGGAGGAAATATTCAGCAAAATCAACGAAGTCGTCGGCTTCATTGACCAAGCCGCTGGCTTTATCTTATAAACACAGAAACAATAATCTGACAGAATCTCTGAATTTTCTGTTATGTTTTATGTCTGATTAAAACACCACCGTTAGATTAATCTGATTTACATTAATCAAATACTATTAGGTTTTAACTAGAACATCACTACGTTTAAAACTTAGTAAACTTAAACATAATAAAATCGGTTTAATTTAGTAGTGAGGATTATACATAATGCAAACAACACCCAACCAGAGTGAGCCACGTTGCCGAAAAACCACAACACGCTATCACCTTTTGTGTGCCTGGAGCCATCACGCTACCCATAGCTACCTACCAGTACGCCGCACTAGAGGCGTGCTGCCGGCGTGCTGGGTGAATATCGACGGAAACACGCCGCGTAAAAGAAGGTCTAAATGTTTAAATTTAGAAAAAAAATATTTCGATGGTTCCTCATATTTGTTAAATATATCATGATAGCCAATAACGTTTATTTTGAACGTGATTGGTCACTCAACTTTACACGTCATTTCATGGTTAGTCACTGGTCTGACAAACGTTTTAGTCAGGACGTTAATTAGTGCCATGTGCGTGGCATGTGAGGGCATTTTCGTCCATTTTAATTTCTCTTTCACATCTTCATATTTATCACTCATCACTAACAAAACCCCTAATTCAAAAATTCTATCCTTATCCCTAATCAATTTAAAAAACTGACCACATAAATCAAAATAAATTAGAATCAAAACCCTAAACTTTTTTGAAAGCAAATCACTCCATTAATCTGAAGAACATAACCAGCTTAATTGTAACACTACCTGGTGAACCTATATCCAACGCATCTACTTAATTAATTTGAGTTTTTATTCCACAATTCTCCTTTGACAAAAAAGTAGTACATTTGCTCCAAATTCATAGCTACCGTTACGATTAAAATGGATGAAAATGGACAAAAATATATTTCACCGTTATCACCATTACCACCGTTACCATTAAAAAATAGTACTTTGTTAGGCATAAAGATAAAGATGTAGATGTGAAACAGAAATTGAAATGGATGAAAATGCCCTCATATGCCACGCACATGGCACTACTTAATGTCCTGACAAAAACGTCCGTCAGACCAGTGATCAGCCATGAAACAATGTGTAAAGTTGGGTGACCAACCACGTTCAAAATAAACGTTAGTGGCTATCGTAGAATACTTAACAAATATTAGGGATCAATGATGTAATTTTTTTTAAATTTATTTTAACAGTGAAAGAATACTAGTGAAGCCGAAGTTTATTTATCGCAAAGACGAATACTAGTGAAGCCGAAGTTTATTTATTGCAAAGACTATATAGATTAGTGAACAAGAATGTAATACATGTAACGGATAAAATAATCTAAAGTGATATTTGGTGTACTCAACTACTCATGTTTATTCATGTTTATTGTTTTGTTTGAACAAGCGTAATAAAACTGTTTGAACAAGCGTAATAAAATTGTTTGAACCAGCTTAGCAAAACATGGAGTAGTAAATCGCGATGGGGGTTGTGTAATGGGCGCGTGAAGGTAGTCGGCGTGAGTGAGGTGGCATCTGCATGTGATGTATGGAGGGAACTTTAAGGTGAAGCTTTTAATTAGGTGTGTCCGGTCCCACTTTTACTTTTGTTACGATGTGATTATCGAGACTAAAAAAGTGTGTTTGACTGGTCGTATACTCTCTTTATAATCTATCTGCATCCCAGCTAACATTTACGATATCTGACCATGTTCTATTTGTTACAGTATGACTTATTCACTGAACGTACTATTGGGATTTGTGATAACTTCTGTTAAATAAATTATATAATATACGAGTAAATTATTGTTAATTATCAAAGGCGATAATTATGATCCAAAGATTTTATAATTCGATACTAAGGCCACTCCCTATCGTAACTAAACTATTCATCCTCTTAACCTTTCACATCAGCGCCACATCAACACCAATAGTATCATATAACTAACTCATAATTAAACACTTCATATAATGGCTAAAATAATATTCATCTTAATATACAACGTATAAGCAATAAAGCATCAAGTCCAACAATAAAAAGCCACTGGACCCACAACTCCTATAACTAAACTTAAAACTTCCGTTAAATTCATGGTGGATGCGGGTAACTAAAGCGGGTAACTAGCTCGTGTCTATGGTTAGTTACGGATAATGACGGGTAATGAACGGGTAATGAGCGGGTAATGAACTATAGGGAGTGGTCTAAGGCCACTCCCTATCGTAACTAAACTATTCATCCTCTTAACCTTCCACATCAGCGCCACATCAACATCAATATCCTATAAATAACTCATAACTAAACACTCCCTATCATGGCTAAAACAATACCCCTCTTAATATATAATGTACAAGCAATAAAGCATCAAGTCCAACAATAAAAACTCACTGGGACCCACAATTCCTATAACTAACCAAAACTCTTCCATTAAATCCATGGTGAGTGCGGGTAACTAACGCGGATAACTAAGCCGTGCATATGGTTCATTACGGGTAACTACGGGTAATGAGCGGGTAATGACGGATAATGGAACCATAGGGGGTGGTCTAATAGCTTATGCTTATTTTATTTTTCATAAATATAAAGCAATTGTAAACTTATACTCTCTCGGACACTGATTAATTGTACAGTATTTATTTTCTAAAATAAAATAAAATTTTAATGAAGTTTACAATATGACAAAATTATGCCGTTAATACATGTGGTTTGTTCACATTTACATCATAACATCTAAAATAATTTCTTTGCGTAGTTGGTACCTCAGTTTTGCTTAACTATTGTGGTTGGCACCCCAACCTAACAGCCGTCAAAGTTTAATGGTTAACTCCTCACATTATACAATCATAAAAGTACAAGGACTATTGTGTAATAAAATAGAAGTTTATGGACTATCTACTTCACCTTCCTTTTTCTATCCAGCATCTCGATTAAAAGCGTATAAGTTGCCACAGAGTACGACACCTTCCTGTCATTAAATCCAAGGTCATCTCTACTTCACTAAACTCTGAATTCTTTAAATGTGAAAACATCAACGTATTATATGCATACACACTCGATTTAACCCCTTTAATAATCATTTCATTTAGATAAAGTTATAAAAGTGATTAATATGACACATTCATTTCATGATTGAATGAAGTACCACTGAAATCGTGTAAAAGTCCCACCCTTTAACTTTGGTAACAAAAAATTATGGAGTAAATAAAAGCTTAATTACACAATCGTCGGCTAATGTTTGCCTTTTGCCATTTTGATTCCATTTCCATATCCATCTTGCGCCTACCTGGAACATTATGCATAGTTACATTGACATCGCTCCATTTATACATGTTTTATCTCACGATATCTCCCTCACTTTGTTCGATATTTGACAATCTTGGAGCCTATTTTGTGTGCTATCGAGCTAAATGGCAATTTGAGGGCTAGGGACTTGATTTGGTGTAAAATTGATCAAATCTTGATCAAAAGTGACTAAGAAAATGGCAAGTGCAGAATTCAGCATCAAAAGCGCCGCTCCTCAACTAAGAGCGTCGTTCCTGTGGAGCAAAAGCGCCGCACCTACCATCAAAAGCGACGTTCTTATGCACGATTTAGCTCCATTTTCCACCAGTGGCCAGAAGCACCGTTCTTACAGCCAAAAGCGCCGCTCCTATCCAGGCAAAAGCGGCGCTCCTAAAGCAAAAGCGCCGCCCCTGAAAAAAGCCAAAAGCGGCGTTCCTGACCAAAAGCGCCGCTCCTCACTTAAGCCAAAAGCGCCGCTCCTGAGTCAAAAGCGGCGCTCATGTCGCTGTTTCAGCCCAGATTTTCAGCACTATAAAAGGAACAAAATTAGGTTATTTTGGGAGAGTCTTGGTGTATGTTTAGAGAGCAACTATTTCAACTCCGAAAAACATTTACAAAACCCTAATTTCATCATCAATTGGTGTTTGAAGGTGGATTCAAGGAAGCTAGCTCAAGATTCATTATAGATTGACTCTAGATCTTTATCTTTTGTATTTTGGGTTGTAATCTCTACTTTTCTTTACATATTTTGAATCTATTGCTTGTAATAACTTTAAGATGATGGTTGTTTATGTTTCTATGCTTATTATTTGTTTAATCTTAGCCATGATCGGCTAAATCTCTTGTATTTGCTTATCTATGAATCTCTAATGCAAGTGGTTGTCCCAAAATCAATTGAATAATGTTGTTTGAATGAATTACATGATCATGTGTTATTGTGTTAGCTAAAGATCCATTGCTATGAGTTTGTTTTAGGCTTTACTTTGATTACATATGTTGAGTAGCTCTCTTAGTGATTTGAGAAGTGAATCAATGTGTGCTTCAACACCTTGAGTGATCTAGACAACTAGCTTAAGAATTTCAAGTGATTGTGTTCTTGATCTATGTTAGTTTTCAATTGGCCTTTAGTCAACATAGTAGTGCCGATTATCTTAAGTGATTTCGATAGTTGGGGTTTTTAAGTGATTTCAGCCCAAGCATAATCTCAATAATCAAATAATGCTTAACTTGATCTTAGAATACAATACTTATGTGAATTCGCGGAGTGTTATTCGATTTAAGGTTTGGTAGTGATGCTAAACATTTAATAGTTCAACAACTAGTGCGATAGCAATTTGGGTAAAACGGGGCAATCTAAGCATAGAGAGGATTAGATAAGTGAACACTACTTAGTTAATTTGATTTAAGTTCTTAATATCTCGTTACTTGTTATTTGCTATTAGTTTACTTGTTAAGTTTAAGTTTGTTTAATTGTGCATGTTTTAGTTGTTAATCAAAATCAATCAAATCCTCCCAATCAAACAAACTCTAGGACAATTGATAGTTTCAAATATTCGACTTACACCGCTCTCTTGGGACGAACTTGATAAGAATACTTACATTGAAGTGCTATAATAATCGGGTTCTAAGTGCTCGTTAGTTGTGTGTGCTTATTTGTACTGTTTGAATCATATATAAATTTAGAGGGTAAAAGATGCATATCACGCACATCATCAATCATACATGAAAACAATTTATGAAATGAGTTCTCAATCCCTAAACTTCTACTTTATTACACTAGTAGTCCTTTGACTTTTATAATTGTATAATGTGAGAAGTTAACCATTAAACTTTGACGGCAGTTAAGTTGGGGTGCCAACCACGATAGTTAAGCAAAACTGAGACACCAACTACACAAATAAAAAAGTTTAGATTTATGATGCAAATATGAACAAACCACAAGTACCAACGACATAATTTTTTCTTACAATATTCTCCTTAATAAAATTAATTAAATTATAAAAGTTGGAGACCTTTCTAATTAACTGACTGAGAGTAAAAGCGTAAAGTTATAAAAAGTAAAGTACAATGTAGTAATGACATTTTTTAAACTATGTATTTTTTGTCTGGGTACAATTAATCTTAAACAGAAGGAGTATGATTGACGGTTATGAAATTTCTTGTGAACGCTCAAGTTTAATCTTCATAAGAATAAGTTAATTTTTTGAGGTTTATCTTTGACAAAAAAAAAAAAAAAATGACGTTGGTCCTTAAACTTTGTACTAAATAGCTTAGGTAACCTTAAACCATTTTTTTGACTTCGTTGACCTCGAACTATTAAGATATCTCATGGACGACCTTGGACTTAATAGACGTTAATTTTATCCCGTTAAATGAGATCATATGACAAGCACATGAGGATTTTTTGTCATCTCCCAAATAGAATTTCTACTCCGAAAGCAAGTAAATACGTCATTTTTCCAGCTGTTATCGTTGGTGATCCGCACGGATTCCCTACCGCAACATTATCTACATATTTGTTAGGTACTCCATTTGGATTACTTTCACTTTTAATCTTCTATATAGTCATATAAAGCTCTAAAATGATGGTGTCATCATTAAACTAATTATCCTTTAATTTTACTTAATGATGATGTTATTATTAATTAATTAAAAATAATTATTAATTAATTCTTAATCTATTTGAATCATAAATATTATAGATAGAGATTATTCAATTTAAAATATTATTATTGTATTATCACTTAGAATATTAAATTTTTAATTATTTTAATTCTTACTCTATTTAGTTATAACTATAAGATAGTTTATTTATAAATAGAATATATTTTATTAATCTATATATATTTTAAATCACGTTTTCAATTTAAAAATGACACAATACTCTTTACCTAATTATTAACTAAAATAACTTAATATTACATACTGATAACATTAAAATATAAAATATAGTTATTTGAAGATATGATTATATTTAATTACTTAATTTTAATATTATTTTCAAATCTGGAAGAAAATCTCGAATGACATGGTATTATAAATTTTTAAGAAACTCCAATATTAACACGTTGAAAAAAAAACTTACATATCGAAAGAAGAAGTTTGCCACATAAACCGATACATGTCACCACCATATTCTCATCAGTTAATATGTAAAAACATCTTATAACGGACTCATGGTTGATAAATGAAGTTAAAATAATTATCTGATAGGTTAAGTAAATCAATATGTTTCTAAAAACAACGACAAATTTTTTAATCACAATACGTGGTTTCACGAGTCATTAAACTAAATGACTTTTGCATTTACATTAACTTAATACTTAAACATATCATTAAACTATTTCATTTAAATAAACTCGTGGTTTCACGGGTCATTTCACTAGTTAGTATTATACGCCTATAAGATACCTATTATAAAAACTTATATCTATAATATTAATAAATTATATTATATTATATATTATACTAGCTTAAGACTCGCGAATTCGTAGGGTTTCTTTAGGAATAAATCAAAAATTAAATTGATAGAATAAATATATTTTATATAGTATGTGTTAGGTTGTTAAGAGATCAAATCAGTTAAAGTAGTAATATTAAATTATTGATAATAAATTTAGCAATTTATAACATGAAAAACAATACAAATAATACAAAGTTGATCATGTTGTTTAACCGATAGTTGTTGGCAATGGTTGGTTGATGATAACTATCACTTCTAGTTCTTTGTCTTCTTGTTTTGATACTTCCAATCTGCACAAATGACCTATAAATAAAGAAGTGAGAATAGATTGATCCAGCCCACTTCAACCTACAAACAAAGAAGCTAGAATATGCGCAATTCACCTTATTTGACCATGAAAAAAATGAGAGAAAAAACTTGCTAATGCACAGTACATATTCTCCATATGTTATTTTGATAGAATATCGAAAATCAACTTTTTTTAAAGGATGTATTTCATTAAAAACACGCAAGGAACGTGAATCAATACAAAGAGGAAACAGAACAAAAGCAACAACAGAAGAACATGAACACTAAAAAACAAACGCCTATAGCTTTACTAAGCTTGTTGGTTCAGATTTCTAAGCTTCAAAGTCCTCTCTTATCAATTCCGCAATGTTAGATAACCATAGAAATGTCAGGTAACGTAGACGTTCCATAGCATTCTCCTTAAGAATTGCTCCTCTTTGATCACTTGTTCCATATACCAACTTATTTCTCCACTTCCAAATTAGCCACAATAGGACGTACCTTGAAGCGAGGGCCACCTTGTTTACATTATCCGCTCCAAAATCATAGTTGGCGAAACTGATCACATTGTTAATACCACACAGAGTTGGCTCTTGAGAATTCCACCAAGATAGATAATCACGCCATAGGGGAATCATATACGTACATGAAGTGAAGACATGATCACTGATTTCCGGATTTGATTCGCATAACGCGCATAGATTAGATGGAAGCACCACTCCATGCTTCTCCAGATTGACCATAGTCGCCACTTTATCCATTGACAATCTCCATATAAATATATTATTTTTTTTGGGATACATGGGAGCCAAAGAAACTGAGCAAGGTTAGAGGTGGACTGCATCAACTTCTCATCTAATAATGCTGAAAAGGTTTTAACCCTGAATTTCCCATTTGAACTAAGAGCCCATCTCCATCCATCCTCACTATTACTAAGATGTGAGGCATTTTTTAGTTTCTCCTCTATTTTCGTCAGTTCAGAGTTGGCCCTTCCTCTTATCGTATTGCTCCAATTCCATAAACCAACTAATCTCACTTCACCATCACTTACTCTCGCTGCAACTGATGCGCTTGGATTACAATCTGTGACGATCGCTCCAAATCCATATGGACGAACACGTCATTCATTGATTTCATTGCGAGGTATTTGACCTCTATATGATACGTTTTGTAAACATTGCATTCTTTTGAAAAGGCATACCATAAATGAATATTTAAATCAAAGGTTTTCGACATCTGATGATTCCAACATATAGACAACCACCGTGATATAATAGTTTACAATAATACTTCCGTTGATAATGCAGTCAAAATAAGATAGATGGTGATGATTTGTGAATGCAACGTTTTCTCGAATTAAGCATGTATGACTCCATGCACATATCTTGTATAACATATAAGCAAACAGCGGAAGACTTCTAGGGAACCTGAGAATAAACATGCTAACAAGTGTCAACACAAAGGTTGGTGAGTTCATAGTTTTAATGTTTCGTATAATCTGTATATAAAGGTGAATCACAAGATTTCAGTTGTTTCATCCAGAAACGTTTATCAAAATATTCTACGAAATTGAGCACCCTGGTAACTAAACTTTAACGCATATATAATAAGTACCCATGTTTTAATATACATGCAACCAACATGTACAATACACACAAACCAACGTGTACTAAACTCAAATAGCATACGTCTGTTTTATAGTTCAGGCTAGGGTTTCTATACCTGGAACAGACGGGGATGTCAAGCCCTATGGATCCATATACCACTATTCGCGCACACCAGTTCTTATAACCGGCAGTTACTAGTTACCAAAGCTAAGGAATTTTCGATTCAAACTCGGTGTAGAATTTAGTATGTACTTGTATCCATTGCGTTTAAAATAAAGTGCATGTATTCTCAGCCCAAAAATATAGATTGCAAAAGCAATTAAAAAGGGAGCATATGAAACTCACCTTAGCAGCACATAAAGTTGTTCACTGAATTGTGACCGAAACTCGGAATACCCAAATAACTGTAGATCTAAACCTAGAGAACATATGTTGGTCAATAAATATTTAACAAGCTAGGTCTGGTCATAGTGTATCACAATCCTAATGCTCGAGATCGACACACAAAAGTTATCCAAAGTCGTTTCAAAATGTCAATTTTGACAATAGTTCAACAAAACGAGACAAACCTTATATAAGGATTCATTTACTCGGTTGGTAATATTCAAAAATTCAATTTATCAATCTTACAAACAAGTTGTTTAAATATTAATTGCAAATTCAAAAGTAATTCCAATTAACGTCAATCATAATTCAGTTGACCATATCTTTTGATTCGTTCATCGAAATTACGCGATTTCTAAATGAAAAGTTATTGATTTTTCGCCAGCTTTCCAAAAACATGCATATCATATACCTTTTATCAGTAATATATGTATTTAATTCGTGATTCATCATAAACTGTTTAACGACGAAACTTAGCATACAAGCATGCATAAATATATATACTCGAGCACTAGACATGAATACACAAATAATATATAAAAGATAAGATATGAATGCACACGTATCAATATTGTGATTCAATATTGCAGGAAAGTACGTAGACGCAACAGAGATGATAAATACTAGGTTTGACTTGCGAACAGTACCCATGAATATTACCCATAACCTCCATAGCTATAACACATAGTTTCCTTAGCTCTATCCCGCTTGAAAACCCATTTGGACATCACTCCGTCGTAATATTTTACGTATATTATTATTTTTGTATCGTAAAAATAATAATACTAATACTATTAATAATAAGATTAATAATAATAATCTTAATAATAATAATAATAATAATAATAATAATAATAATAATAATAATAATAATAATAATTAATAAAATAAATACGGAGTAAAATGAATTGAATCAGAAGTAGAAATGGTCGAGCTTTTATAGTGTTGGCCTGAAATTGCCTGTCATGCAATCGCATGGTTTACTAGGCTTCTGGCCATGCGATCGCATGGCCACCTGTCTCCAGCTCACATCTTTTTGTTTCTTTGTTCGTCGACATAATTTTATAATATATATAATATAAATAATTTAAATTAATTAATTATATATTATATTATATTCTCGTGTATAGGTGACTTGTAATTTTTATTCCGATGTCTTGTACGTTTACGTTCGACTTATGTCCCGCTTTCGGTTTCTCGAACGCATTTTCGTACGCTTAGAAAACTAGTACTTTTCGTTACGCGACGTGTACCTTTATCAAAAATTAAACTTAATCATTGATAAACTATGTCACTCGAAGTGTAGCTTTAATCAATTAAGTGTTTTGGTTATTTGCTTCTATAAATCATCATCTCGTAGTATATACATATACATATATACATTTTTATTTTGAAATAGTGTTTACTGTAGCAAAGTCACTGTAGCAAAGTTTTTTTACTGTAGCAAATAATGATTTTTCGAAAACACTGTAGCTTTTCGGGTACTATAGCAATTCAAAAATACTGTAGCAAATTAGTGTTTTACTGGTTCATCTTAAACGTTTTAGTTAACTTATCTAAATATCAATCGAATCAATAATCGAATGTTACTATCGTTTACTAAATAACTTGAAATCATATATATATATATATATATATATATATATATATATATATATATATATATATATATATATATATTGTTCGCTTCGAGAACAGTCTAAGAATAATTGATTACATGAATATAGTTCCAAAACTTTCGTGACTCAACATTACAGACTTTGCTTATCGTGTCGAAAACATTAAATCATTTAAAGATAAAGTTTAAATTTGGTCAAAAATTTCCATGTTGTCACACAATCCAACGAAAATAATCTATAAAGATAAAGCTTAGCGGAGCTGACTTGTTAGGTAACCAAACCTCCTTCCAAAATAGTGTGGACGATCCATTACCCACTCTGCGAGCAAAGGAATTAGAAAAAGCAATACCCCATATATCTATCTCCTTCCCGCATTTAAAAATACCCGTTCAAGGACCTAATTTACAGTTAACAGAGGCCGAGATACCTTAACTTAGCCCACCATTAGTACCATAAATCGATGTGATGACTTGAGCCCAAAGTGACTCCTTCTCGGTTTTGAAAATCCACCACCACTTCGCCATTAGACTTCGATTTTTGGCATGTAGACTGCCAATACCAAGTCCTCCAAAGGCTTTGTTTGCAAGCGATAAATTTCAGTTAACCCAAGTAATTGAATTTCGATCAAAGGTGTTCCATCAGAATTTTCTTATAAACGCTTCAAGAGCATTAATTCCATAAGAAACAGCTTACGTTTATCCCTTTTAAAGGAGTTAAAACATATGTTTCAACACACAAGCATTGACTTTATAAGGCTGCAAATCAAAATTAGTCATTCATCTTTGTAATCTGTTCATAACAAATCTGAGGTAGTTCAAAATTATTCTAATACACCATCCATTACAATTTTAGAAACTGACTTCCACATGTCAATTCTGCCTCAAACTTGACCATCAATGACTTTCTGCTTCTATAAAATTTTATAGAAGTTTACTTCTTGCTTACAAAAACCATCATAGTACTTCAAAGGCTGTTTGAAAAAGCATATAAACAACCATAATTAAGAAATATAAAGACACAAGATTCAAGTATAAATTAGCAATTTATTGGCAATCTGGAGATGGTCATATAGCAACAGTAATGAACCAAACCACTATGATACAATTATAGTGATTCAACAGTAACAACCATAGATACATTTTATGAAAATGAAAAGACCTTTAAGAAAACCTAATTGCTGGAGCGAGCAACTAAAATTAAAATAAAGATGAATCAAAAAACATATTAACCTAATGATTTCAGAATTTGTCATAAATACAATCCATAGTCCTAAAATCCATTACCAAGCCAAATTCAACGCACAATTACAGCTTCACAAACATCAAATACTAACAAACAACCCACAAAATAAACTCAAAAATGTATAAAGGAAAGTAAAACAAACCTTCGCAACACGTTCAAGAGTTACATCTTCGGTAATTACAATGGTCCTGAGCGTTACATCAAGAAAACCATTTTTTAACCAAATAAACTTGCCCAACTAAATATCATCTGAGTGACTCACCACCTTAGCACCACTTGATGCAACAAACTTCAACTAACTTCATCTAACTTCTAGAACTAATCTAATCATATAAGAAAAATCCACTTGGTAGTTGCAACCCCACAATCCAACCCTCTGTTTCCACCATAGGTAATAGAAATCCTATGTGAGTTTTTCAAAAACATCCAGAAGAAGTTCGAATATGCAATTAACTTCACAAATAACCATAACCAAAATTAAATACTTATCTGGCACCGTATTTTGGGTTTCGTTTCATCCACCGTCTCCATGTTTGAAGTACCTCCTTGTTTGCAGTGTACTGATATAACTCACAGAATTAAAAACACAATTTTTTAAAAGAAACATAAGAATTGTAGATGAAGATTTCATATCTATGAAATTGGTACCTAGAAGAATATAGGTAGCGTGTAAATAACGAAGCAAACCGTCTTTCCATCATCTTTTTTCGATTCTGAAAAACCACAAAAACGCATCTTGGTTACATATATGATAAACTTTTCCTAAAGATCAATTTTTTCAGTTAATATGCATCTTCGATTACATGATTCGCTAGATTTAATTATTAATCGATTAAATAATAGATGAATTGATTACCTGATCCATTAGACTATACGATTCGATGTATTGCATAATCCTCTCAAATCTTCGAAGTTAGATGATGATATGCTTTTAATTTCATCAGGATTTATTGTTTTGGATTCAACTTCATGGAAGAAAGCTAGGTTTTCCTTTAGTGAATATGGTGAATGAAAGTGAATTTGTGATTCCCTAAATTGAATTTTGATGAACCCCGTTTTCTATTTTTCATCCCGTCTTTTTTTTAATGTGTAAGGGCATTTTAGTCTCAATATTGTTAAACTTGAAGATTATGATGTCATAATCATGATATGGAGATTTTAATGGTCTAGATTTAAAGGTAATTAGAAATAGAAGGTTGTGATTAGTTTTTATTAGATAAGATGACTTATTTTTATGTTTGTAATTATATATAGTAGAGATAGAGATAGACATACACAGATTTACACCTCTATACATCATGACTTTTGTACAAAAATTATTGGAATGCTAAGAACTTGATACGATGTGTTTTTCTAGGGTTTATGAATAGTTTTGATTGTATTATAACATGGAAATTGATGATACAAATATAATAATCATGAATTGTAATAATAATAATAATAATAATAATAATGATAATAATAATAATTTGGGTTCCCTGGGTTTTGTGTGAAAGAGATGTTTTGATGGAATGAGGGTTGTAGCAGCTAGCAGGAAGATTTTGGGAGAAGATAGAGTCTGTATCATTTTTCAATTCAATTTGTGCCCACAAGGTGTTTGTTAAAAGTCCCATATGAGTTTTATCGTGGCTTCATGGTTATAATTTTATTGGTGTATGGGGATTTTGTCTCTGTCAACAACTAAAGGTTGTGTACAGTTATGTCGCATGCCACAGTGAAGTTTCATTGTCCATTTGTGGGTCTTAGTGGCTGTCAAAATGGGAGTGGGATATCACTCGACATTGTCCCTGAGGCTGATGTTACTTTTAGGCGTATGGGGATTTGGTTATGTGGTGTTTGCTTCAAAACACACACGGTACGTGCTAAGTGCCGTCATGGTAGGGGCCAGGATGTGCCGCCCCCCGATGAGGGAAATGGTGTTGTTCGTTTTGTGCTTCATAATTTTTCCAAGCCACTAGCTCCCTCTTCTCCTGCTCGACTTTGTATTGAGGATGGTTCGGTGCGTGATCATAATGATGGTTTTGACGTGGCTCTCCTTGATCGGTTGTTCTCTAAGGGGTTTCGCACGGTTAAGTCTATCCCTCCCAAGTGTCGTTTGGGGTTTTCTCGAATTTTGAAAGGTGCTCTTGATAAGGTGATCTCTAAGCCTGATGACATTTCTAGTTGGGTCTCTTTGTTGGTGTTACCCCTTTGTACCCTTAAAACCTTTCAGCCACGAAGTAGTCGTGAGTCTAGGTCTTCGATAAAGCGTCGGCATCAGGAAGAGAATATTTCCCGTGCTATTTGCTCTTGGGGGACAGCGGGTGGGAGTTTACAGCTTGTGAGGGAGTATTTGGCAGAGGATTCTCCTATGTTGTCAGTGGTTGATGATGAGGTCCTTGATTTGGAAGAGCGTAATATTAAGCAGTGTCGTAGGAAGATTTGTGATGGCCATTACACCACTGCAGCTCGTGTTCTTTCTTCATCAGGCGTTGCTCCTTATAATGACGCCACACTGGCGGACTTGCTGTCTAAGCACCCTTCTTCTATAGCTCCATCCTTGCCTGATATGACGGTTGATCACCTTCACCTCGTTACGACTTCTGCTGTTGTTTTGGGCCAGATTAAAAGTTTTCCTCGGGGCACTTCATGTGGTAGGTGTCACACCCCCAGTTAGGGCCTGGGTGAAATGTGACTTAATATCAAATCAACCAACATATTATAATATACGAGAACAATACTAAATGATAAAACAAACTTTATTGAGCACGCAGCGGAAAATGAAACGTAGTTACAATGATAGGAGTAACAATAATGGAAATGTTCACATGCAGAAGTAATAAATGCGATATCTCTTGATCCTATGTCCAAGTAGCATCACATAAGCAGTAAGTATAAGAGCTTGAATCAAACAGCACCTGAGACAAAACATGCTAAAGTGTCAACCAAAAGGTTGAGTGAAGTTCATAGGTTTAACAAATAAGTTTGACCGTTTGTTTTAGACCACAAGATTTAATTTGTAAGGTTGATCTCCCGCAGGATCAAAAAGTTATGCCAGTGCGTGATATTTAGACTAAACGTTCAAGTTTGCCCCATGACAAGTTGTGTCTGTCCTTGTCGGTTTAATTTCATTATCAAGTAATACAAAGACTGAGTCAAATGTATCGGGGACGTTACTCCCGATAGGCCTACCCCCAATAAATAAGCATGCCGCAGCACTTAAAAATATCACTGTAGGGACTTAGTCGGACATAGCCAGGTATAGCATAGTTTTAGCAGTTGGTACTTGTGTCTAAATTGTAAATAGTAAAAGCAGCATGTGTCTCACCCCAAAAAGTTAAATAAGTTTGCTAGCAATAAAGAGTGGGGCTATGAATTCACGTATATAAATATTGTAAAACAGTTATTAAAATATTGCATGTTAAAAATTTAAAAGCAAGCATGTGTCTCACCCCATAGTTTCAAAACAGTAATGAAATAGTAAAAAGTGGGGCTATGAAATTCACGTATATAAATATTGTAAAACAGTTATTAAAATATTGCATGTTAAAAATTTAAAAGCAAGCATGTGTCTCACCCCATAGTTTCAAAACAGTAATGAAATAGTAAAAAGTGGGGCTATGAAATTCACGTATATAAATATTGTAAAACAGTTATTAAAATATTGCATGTTAAAAATTTAAAAGCAAGCATGTGTCTCACCCCATAGTTTCAAAATAGTAATAAAATAGTAAAAAGTGGGGCTATGAAATTCACGTATATAAATATTGTAAAACAGTTATTAAAATATTGCATGTTAAAAATTTAAAAGCAAGCATGTGTCTCACCCCATAGTTTCAAAACAGTAATGAAATAGTAAAAAGTGGGGCTATGAAATTCACGTATATAAATATTGTAAAACAGTTATTAAAATATTGCATGTTAAAAATTTAAAAGCAAGCATGTGTCTCACCCCATAGTTTCAAAACAGTAATGAAATAGTAAAAAGTGGGGCTATGAAATTCACGTATATAAATATTGTAAAACAGTTATTAAAATATTGCATGTTAAAAATTTAAAAGCAAGCATGTGTCTCACCCCATAGTTTCAAAACAGTAATGAAATAGTAAAAAGTGGGGCTATGAAATTCACCTTAGTAAGTAGAGAGAGTTATTCCTCAGAATAGAGAGTTGAACGAGTGAGCAAGAAAGTCAACCTATTGACATTTAAGAGTAGTTAAGTGTTTTGCCCATGTTTAAGTTTAAGTATGTGTTTAAGTATAGTTTGTTTTACTAAGTTTCTATTCCTAGTAAGTTACTATTTTTATAAAGTTTCTATTTTTAGAAAGTTTCTTATTTTACTAAGTTTCTATGACTAGAGAGTTTCTACTTTTATGAGTGTTTCCATTTTAGGATACTTGCCGTATTAGATAAGCTTCCAATCACCCCTTTCCCTTCGAATGGCTAATTTAGATCTAGGGGCTTGAGCCATAGGACCCTTTAAATCGGAAGTCCAAACCCTCTGCCTAGAATCTCGTAGAAACCATTCGTCAAGAAAGTTCGAAGATCTATACATCTCTAATACATATCCCAAAATGTTTGTGTGCTACAATATAAGTAGTAGGTTATAGGTGCTAGTAATAGTAATAGTATATACATGTTAAGTACTAGTATAAGTAGTATTAGGGTTTAAGGTTTTAATATGTATATGTATATATAAAAATATATATATATATATTTTTTTTTTTTACATGTATATATGTATATATAAATCTAGGTGTGTTTATGGATAACAAGTTTATAATATGAATATGAATTAACAAAGATTAAAGTTTATGTAAATAGTTTAGGGTTTATGTTATACCTTTGAAGATTCAAGATAATTAACAAAGAAAAGATGAACACGATGAAGATGGAAGATCAAAGCCTTAAAAATCTTGAAGAACTCCTTGAAGATTCTTGAAGAACACGAAGAACAAGCTTGAAGATCCGAATACCACAAGAGAGGGAGAGGGAGAGATTGTTTTTGAGAGGATTTTGGTGTGATTTGTGAATGAGAAACTAGGAGTTTATATAGTGCAAGTATTAGAGTGTTAGTCAACATAAGGATGTTCTAATTAATGATTTTATTTTGTTTTATAATTTTTAGTCAACAATAGGTGGTACTAGTTTATATATATATTTTATTTTAATTTTTAGTCAACATAAGGATGTAATTGTTTAAGATTCTTTAGTCTCATTATTATTACTATTATTACTATTATTATTTTTACATTTACTACATGATAAGTATTATTTCTTTTTACTAATTCATGACTTGTATATATTTAGTTCCCAATTGTTTTATTATTTATATAAATGTCAATTTTTATTTATTACTTATAGGTTATTAGTTATAATATTACATAAATGCATAAATTTTAATTAGCAGTGAGTGTCGACTAACAGTTTATTATTTTCATCTTTTATTAACTTGTCAATTATTGCACAAAGTTAATTAATATGTTTTCTAACTCTTAACACTTAACAATTGTTGATTAAAGTTTGATCATTAAGTTTTAATTATATTGTTTGGGCATTTAATATTGAAAAAATATAGAATGGAAAAATGAGGGTCGTTATAGTACCTCCCCGTTATTGAAAACTTCGTCCCGAAGTTTTTAGGTAGTTTTCTCGTTTGCATCAGCAGTTGAGAAGAGATGGGGATATTTCCGTTTCATATGGTCTTTGCGTTCCCAGGTATATTCGGGGCCTCTACGCGAATTCCACCGGACTTTAACGATAGGTATATTGCTTTTACGCGTTTGTTTGACCTCTCCTTCCATGATTTCTATAGGTTCTTCAACGAAGTGCATTTGCTCATCAATGCGGACATCATCCAGAGGAATAACGAGTGTGTCATCGGCAAGACACCGTTTAAGATTTGAGACATGAAACACATCATGTACTTGACTAAGTTCGGTTGGCAGTTCTAATCGGTATGCCACGGGACCGACTCTTTCAGTGATTGTGAATGGCCCAACATATCGTGGACTGAGTTTACTTCGCTTACCGAAGCGGACAACACCTTTCCAAGGGGATACTTTCAACATGACTTTATCTCCAACTTGGTATTCGATGTCTTTTCGTTTCTTATTGGCATAGCTTTTCTGTCGGCTACGGGCAGTTTCTAAACGTTGCTTGATTTGAACGATCTTTTCGGTAGTTTCGTGAATAATTTCAGGACCAGTTAAATGTCTGTCCTCAAGTTCATCCCAACACAAAGGGGATCTACACTTCCGTCCATATAAAGCTTCAAAAGGTGCAGCCTTAATGCTGGAGTGATAACTGTTATTATAAGAAAATTCAACCAAAGGTAGATGTCTATCCCATCCTTTGCCGAAATCGATTGCACAAGCACGTAGCATATCCTCCATAGTTTGAATGGTTCGTTCACTTTGACCATCGGTTTGCGGATGATAAGCTGTACTCATGTCGAGTTGAGTTCCAAGAGCAGATTGTAAAGTTTTCCAAAATCTAGAAACAAATCGACTATCGCGATCAGAAATGATCGAGATAGGAACACCATGACGTGAGACGATTTCTTTAATATAAAGCTGTGCTAATCTCTCCATCTTGTCAGTTTCCTTGATCGGTATGAAATGTGCAGATTTAGTAAGACGATCAACTACGACCCAAATAGTATCGTTACCGTTCGAAGTCTTAGGTAACTTAGTAACGAAGTCCATAGTGATACCTTCCCACTTCCACTGCGGAATGTCGGGTTGTGTCAACAGACCAGAAGGCTTTTGATGTTCGGCCTTGACTTTCAAACAAGTGAGACACTTACTAACATAAGTAGCAATATCGGCTTTCATGTTAGGCCACCAGTAGAATTCCTTCACATCGTGATACATCTTACTGGAACCGGGATGGATAGAATATCTAGTCTTATGTGCTTCATCCAAGACTAGTTCGCGAAGATTACCAAAGCGAGGAACCCAGATTCTATTGCCAAAGTACCGTGTACCATTAGCTTTCACTTGAAGTTGGTTCTCAAAACCAATAGGTCCTTCACCTTCGATAAGTGTCGGTCTAATAGCTTCCAATTGAGCTTCACAGATTCGTGAAATAAGATTCGATTTGATTTTTAGGTTTAAAGCACGAACACGTTTAATATCGTCTTTTCGACTAAGGGCATCGGCAACTACATTCGCCTTGCCAGGATGATATTTCAGCTCACAATAATAATCGTTCAATGTCTCGAGCCATCGACTTTGCCTCATATTCAGCTGTTTTTGATCAAAGATGTGTCGAAGACTTTTATGGTCAGTGTACACCGTAAAGTGATTACCATAGAGATAATGTCTCCATATCTTTAATGCAAATACCACGGCACCTAACTCTAGGTCATGTGTGGTATAGTTTACTTCATGTTTCTTCAACTGTCTAGATGCATAGGCGATAACCTTCTCTCGTTGCATTAAAACACAACCAAAGCCATGCTTTGAGGCATCGCAGTAAACAACAAAGTCGTCGGTACCTTCAGGTAAAGAAAGAATCGGGGCTGTGGTCAACTTCTCCTTCAGAATCTTGAAAGCAGATTCCTGTTCTTCGGACCACTCAAATTTCTTCCCTTTTTGAGTCAGCTTTGTAAGAGGTTTGGCAATGAGAGAAAAATCTTTTATAAACCTTCGATAGTAACCGGCAAGTCCCAAAAATTGACGAATATGCTTTGCAGTCTTTGGTATCTCCCAGTTCTGAATAGCAGTAATCTTAGCTGGATCGACATGTATTCCGTTTCTATCAACAACATGTCCGAGAAATTGTACGGTTTTGAGCCAAAACTCGCACTTAGAAAATTTAGCATAAAGTTGTTCCTTTCGTAAGAGTTCAAGAATCATGCGCAAATGTTGCTCATGCTCTTTCTCATTCTTCGAATAGATCAAGATGTCGTCAATGAATACGATGACAAATTTGTCAAGATACGGTTTACAAACACGATTCATGAGGTCCATGAACACGGCAGGAGCATTAGTTAAACCAAAAGGCATGACACAGAATTCATAGTGCCCATAACGAGTGCGAAAAGCAGTCTTAGGAATATCGGATTCCTTGACCTTGAGTTGGTGATAACCGGATCTTAAATCAATCTTTGAATAAACACTTGACCCTTGAAGTTGGTCAAATAGATCATCAATACGTGGCAACGGATAACGGTTCTTGATAGTAAGCTTGTTAAGTTCACGGTAATCAATGCACATCCTTAATGTACCATCCTTCTTTTTAACAAACAGAATAGGAGCTCCCCAAGGGGACGAGCTTGGACGAATGAAACCTTTATCCAATAGTTCTTGGAGTTGTTTGGATAATTCCTTCATTTCGGAAGGTGCTAAACGGTATGGTGCTTTAGCAACAGGAGCAGCACCAGGAGTTAAATCAATTTGGAATTCAACTTGTCGAGGAGGTGGAATACCCGGAAGATCTTCGGGAAACACATCGGGAAAGTCTTTAACTACTGGTACATCTTCAATTCGCTTCTCTTTCGATTCAATCAGATTAACATGGGCTAGAATAGCTGGATAACCTTTCATAAGGTATTTGCGGGTTTTAATACAGGAGATAATATTGAGATTGGAACCACTCTTTTCACCTTGGATAATAAGAGTCTCTCCATTTCCTAATGGAACATGAACGGTTTTATCGTAACACATGATCGCAGCTCTTAATGGACGTAACCAATCCATTCCAACTACGACATCGAAACTTCCTAGCTCGACCGGCAAAAGGTCTATCTTAAATTCTTTGCTGGCTAAGATTAGGTTGCAGTTTTTATAAATTTTATCAACTTTCATGATCTTTCCATTGGCTACTTCTACTAATCGTTTAGTTTCTAAGGGTTGAGGCTTTTCAGTAAATAGGGTACAAAATTCATTAGATACGTAACTTCGGTCGGCACCAGTATCGAATAAAATAGTTGCGTAGCAATTATTGACGAGATACGTACCCGTGATGACCTCATCTTCATCTCGGGCTTCAGCAGCAGTAATAACAAATGCACGACCCTTTGCAGCAGTAGTATTGGCTCCAGTAGCAGGATTATCTCTCTTCTTAGGGCAATTTGGACTAATGTGTCCCTTTTCCCCACAAGTATAACAAGTAGGAGGAGCTTTAGCAGGAACAATAGATTTATTCTTTGGAGGAGTCCTACACGTCTTAGCTACGTGTCCCACTTTCTTACACAACGAACAAGTGGCAGTGCACTGCCCCGGGTGATGCCTTTCACAACGAACACAAAAAGGATAAGTGCCCCTATAATTCGTCCTTGTACTATCCATAAGCTTTTTACTAACATTCTGAGTTGAACCTTGAGACGGCTCAAACTTCCTCTTACCATCATTACCCTTGGTTTCAACTTGCTTATTGGCCGACGCCCTTCTTCTCTTGGCCAACATGAGATTTTGTGCCATGAGAATCACAGCATCCAAAGTAACCTTCTCAGCAGCAATAACATTCCCTTGAACATCCTCGGGAAGACCTTCAATATACCGCTCAATTCTTCTAGCTTCAGTAGGAAACATTTCAGGACATAGAGTAGAAAGCTCCAGATAACGATTGGTATAATTCTCAATGTCAGTACCCTTGACCCTGAGTTCCCAGAACTCAGCTTCAAGCTTCTGAACTTGACTCCTTGGGCAGAATTTGTTGACCATCATACTTTTGAGTTCGTCCCATGGAATTGCATTAGCATTATCAATTCCTACGGACTTGGCATAAGCAGTCCACCAAGTTAAAGCATTACCACCCAACGAGCTAGTGGCATACTTTACTCGATCATCATCACCACAGTTGCAAATACGGAAAATAGATTCCATCTTTTCGAACCAACGAACTAGTTCGACAGCTTCTTCGTTTCCCTTAAAAGCGGGAGGGTGACAGTTTGTAAAGTCCTTGTAGGAACAAGGTTTTGGTTGAGTATTAGCATGATTAGCTTGGGCGTTGCCTTGGGCAGCAGCGAGTAACTGTTGGAATTGCTCAGTAGTTAACACAACGTTGTTAACGGTAGGTGCAGCTGGACGAACCATGATGTCACTACATAAAAGTGAACATATGTTTGATAAGTTTAACAAGTTATAAGTTTGAGTAATCACAAGTATGAATAAACTAAAGTATTGATATCGCATGATATTAATAAAACACTTTATATTATTAGAACGAGGCATTAAATAAGCCTTTATTACACGATTCGGAAATAGAAATTATTTAAGGCACAGCCTTTACATAGATGGAAAATAGGAAAAATAACTAGGAAATATTAAGATTGAAGTAGTCTTCATATTTCGTCTCCAACCTTCTTCATAAACTCCTCAACTTTCTCATTTTTCGTCTTTTGTTTCTCATAGAGATACTCGAAGTTGTCATAAAGGTTGGTAACACGACTGTTTACGGCATTAGTGTTGTACTCTCTTATGGCAAGTTGTTCGTCGACTCGACCTTTCTCCATTTTCATTCGGACATCAACATCCTCCTTGAGGTAAGCAAGTGATTGCTTTCCCCAGCGAGTGTTGCGTTCTTCCTCGCACTTTAGCATCAGCAACTCCTTTCTTAGCTCGACGTTTTCTTTCATAAGTTTCTTCATTCGACGATCCACTCTTTCCATGTGGCGAAGTAGACCTCCAATGTTTCTCTCGGTATCATTTCGTAATCTCATGATTTCATACTTAGGACCATCATAAAAAGGAGATCGGGCTCTCTTCCTTGATGGACCAACTTCTTCATGCCGTTTTCCCTTATCTTGGGTTCTCGGAGTTGGGTAGTATTGAGGAGACCCATGTGAATCTAAAATAGTATTCGGGCTATAATTCAGCGGTGGTGAAGCAGGACTATAAAGAGGACTTCGAACTGGTCTCGAAGTTGAAGAGTGTCCAACACCTACTTCGGTGGTAGGGTTGTGAGTTGCTTTGTTGGGCTTGTTAACGTTTGAGCTTGACATCCTATCATTAGGAAAGAGACCTTGATTAGAATCTTTGAGTCAAGTTTATTAAAGCATAATTGTTAAGATTATACGACAATCCTAAGTGCTTTAAGTCTAAGGCAGGAAAGGTTATAGTTTCCTAGATTGCTAAGGCACCCTAGCTAACAAGTAAGGCACACATAAAAATGCAATCCTGGTTCTCTATAACAGCCTGGTTTGCTCTGATACCAATCTGTCACACCCCCAGTTAGGGCCTGGGTGAAATGTGACTTAATATCAAATCAACCAACATATTATAATATACGAGAACAATACTAAATGATAAAACAAACTTTATTGAGCACGCAGCGGAAAATGAAACGTAGTTACAATGATAGGAGTAACAATAATGGAAATGTTCACATGCAGAAGTAATAAATGCGATATCTCTTGATCCTATGTCCAAGTAGCATCACATAAGCAGTAAGTATAAGAGCTTGAATCAAACAGCACCTGAGACAAAACATGCTAAAGTGTCAACCAAAAGGTTGAGTGAAGTTCATAGGTTTAACAAATAAGTTTGACCGTTTGTTTTAGACCACAAGATTTAATTTGTAAGGTTGATCTCCCGCAGGATCAAAAAGTTATGCCAGTGCGTGATATTTAGACTAAACGTTCAAGTTTGCCCCATGACAAGTTGTGTCTGTCCTTGTCGGTTTAATTTCATTATCAAGTAATACAAAGACTGAGTCAAATGTATCGGGGACGTTACTCCCGATAGGCCTACCCCCAATAAATAAGCATGCCGCAGCACTTAAAAATATCACTGTAGGGACTTAGTCGGACATAGCCAGGTATAGCATAGTTTTAGCAGTTGGTACTTGTGTCTAAATTGTAAATAGTAAAAGCAGCATGTGTCTCACCCCAAAAAGTTAAATAAGTTTGCTAGCAATAAAGAGTGGGGCTATGAATTCACGTATATAAATATTGTAAAACAGTTATTAAAATATTGCATGTTAAAAATTTAAAAGCAAGCATGTGTCTCACCCCATAGTTTCAAAACAGTAATGAAATAGTAAAAAGTGGGGCTATGAAATTCACGTATATAAATATTGTAAAACAGTTATTAAAATATTGCATGTTAAAAATTTAAAAGCAAGCATGTGTCTCACCCCATAGTTTCAAAACAGTAATGAAATAGTAAAAAGTGGGGCTATGAAATTCACGTATATAAATATTGTAAAACAGTTATTAAAATATTGCATGTTAAAAATTTAAAAGCAAGCATGTGTCTCACCCCATAGTTTCAAAATAGTAATAAAATAGTAAAAAGTGGGGCTATGAAATTCACGTATATAAATATTGTAAAACAGTTATTAAAATATTGCATGTTAAAAATTTAAAAGCAAGCATGTGTCTCACCCCATAGTTTCAAAACAGTAATGAAATAGTAAAAAGTGGGGCTATGAAATTCACGTATATAAATATTGTAAAACAGTTATTAAAATATTGCATGTTAAAAATTTAAAAGCAAGCATGTGTCTCACCCCATAGTTTCAAAACAGTAATGAAATAGTAAAAAGTGGGGCTATGAAATTCACGTATATAAATATTGTAAAACAGTTATTAAAATATTGCATGTTAAAAATTTAAAAGCAAGCATGTGTCTCACCCCATAGTTTCAAAACAGTAATGAAATAGTAAAAAGTGGGGCTATGAAATTCACCTTAGTAAGTAGAGAGAGTTATTCCTCAGAATAGAGAGTTGAACGAGTGAGCAAGAAAGTCAACCTATTGACATTTAAGAGTAGTTAAGTGTTTTGCCCATGTTTAAGTTTAAGTATGTGTTTAAGTATAGTTTGTTTTACTAAGTTTCTATTCCTAGTAAGTTACTATTTTTATAAAGTTTCTATTTTTAGAAAGTTTCTTATTTTACTAAGTTTCTATGACTAGAGAGTTTCTACTTTTATGAGTGTTTCCATTTTAGGATACTTGCCGTATTAGATAAGCTTCCAATCACCCCTTTCCCTTCGAATGGCTAATTTAGATCTAGGGGCTTGAGCCATAGGACCCTTTAAATCGGAAGTCCAAACCCTCTGCCTAGAATCTCGTAGAAACCATTCGTCAAGAAAGTTCGAAGATCTATACATCTCTAATACATATCCCAAAATGTTTGTGTGCTACAATATAAGTAGTAGGTTATAGGTGCTAGTAATAGTAATAGTATATACATGTTAAGTACTAGTATAAGTAGTATTAGGGTTTAAGGTTTTAATATGTATATGTATATATAAAAATATATATATATATATTTTTTTTTTTTACATGTATATATGTATATATAAATCTAGGTGTGTTTATGGATAACAAGTTTATAATATGAATATGAATTAACAAAGATTAAAGTTTATGTAAATAGTTTAGGGTTTATGTTATACCTTTGAAGATTCAAGATAATTAACAAAGAAAAGATGAACACGATGAAGATGGAAGATCAAAGCCTTAAAAATCTTGAAGAACTCCTTGAAGATTCTTGAAGAACACGAAGAACAAGCTTGAAGATCCGAATACCACAAGAGAGGGAGAGGGAGAGATTGTTTTTGAGAGGATTTTGGTGTGATTTGTGAATGAGAAACTAGGAGTTTATATAGTGCAAGTATTAGAGTGTTAGTCAACATAAGGATGTTCTAATTAATGATTTTATTTTGTTTTATAATTTTTAGTCAACAATAGGTGGTACTAGTTTATATATATATTTTATTTTAATTTTTAGTCAACATAAGGATGTAATTGTTTAAGATTCTTTAGTCTCATTATTATTACTATTATTACTATTATTATTTTTACATTTACTACATGATAAGTATTATTTCTTTTTACTAATTCATGACTTGTATATATTTAGTTCCCAATTGTTTTATTATTTATATAAATGTCAATTTTTATTTATTACTTATAGGTTATTAGTTATAATATTACATAAATGCATAAATTTTAATTAGCAGTGAGTGTCGACTAACAGTTTATTATTTTCATCTTTTATTAACTTGTCAATTATTGCACAAAGTTAATTAATATGTTTTCTAACTCTTAACACTTAACAATTGTTGATTAAAGTTTGATCATTAAGTTTTAATTATATTGTTTGGGCATTTAATATTGAAAAAATATAGAATGGAAAAATGAGGGTCGTTATAGTAGGGATGGTTTACGTGCACAACACCTTATAGATTACTTGAGTGGTGCTGCTGTGGCAGTCTCGGATGAGTTGGTTGGCTCTATTACCGGGGTCGTTAATCTCTTTCTAGCTGGAAGGTGCCCTATGGAATTAGGAGAGTATGTTGCTAGTGCTCCCCTCACACCGCTTGTCAAGCCCGGCGGTGGTCTTCGTCCTATAGCTGTGGGTACTGTTTGGCGACGTCTTATTTCTAAGGTTGGCGCTGCTATGGTTGGCCAGTCTTTGGGAAGTTACTTCGATGGTCTTCAATTTGGTGTTGGTGTTTCTTCAGGTGGTGAGGCAATTCTTCATGCTGTGAATCGGTTGATTGAGGATCGTGGCTCTGATGTTGGCCTCTCTATGTTATTAGTTGATTTTCAAAATGCCTTCAATCTAGTTGATCGTACGGTCATGTTACGTGAAGTTCGCCGCCTTTGTCCGAGCATTTCTCGGTGGGTTGAATTTTGCTACTCTAATCCAGCCAGATTGTATTATGGGAACCACACATTATGGTCTTCTCAGGGGGTGCAACAGGGTGATCCCCTTGGTCCGCTGCTTTTTGCTTTGGTTTTACAACCCTTGGTTTCTAAAATCAGAGATAATTTTGAGGTTTGTCTTCAGGCGTGGTATTTGGATGATGGCACTATTATTGGGGACACTTTGGTGGTGGGGAAGGTTTTGCATTTGATTATGGAGGATGGGCCTCGTTTTGGGCTACATCTCAATGTTGAAAAAACAGAAATTTTCTGGCCTACGGAGGACCCTCGCAGCAGACAAGTAGGTGTCTTTCCTCCTAATATTGTTCGGCCTTTAAATGGTGTTAAGTTGCTTGGGGCCCCCGCAAGTTCCGATCCTGGTTTTAGTAGTGAACTGGTGATGCAAAGGGTGACCAAGTCCATTGCGCTTATGGATAAGGTTGCTAAGCTTGATGATCCTCAATGTGAGTTGTTGTTGCTTAGGGCATGTACGGGAGTTTCTAAACTCTACTTTACCTTGCGTACTTGTCCTCCTAGTATATTTGAGGAGGCTCAACGCGCTTTCGATGGAGCCCTTCGATCTTCCTTGGAGCGTATTGTTACTGCTTCAGGGCCTGGGTTTGGTGATTGGCAGTGGCGGCTTGCCACCTTGCCATTTGCATTTGGAGGGCTTGGTGTTTATTCTGCGGGAGATGTTCGTCTTTATGCTTTTCTGGCTTCTCGATTACAGTCTGCTGGGTTGCAGACCAAGCTCCTACGTCATGCGAGTATTGTTGGTCTTGGTCGTGCTTTTGAAGATGCATTGGGTCTGTTTAATAAAACGGTTGGGTTTGATATTTTAGGTAATCCGAGTGAGGTCGCTGCCCCAATACTCATGAAGAAATTGGCAGATGTTTATTTCACAAAGGTTACCGCTTCTGCAGAATCCACTTTTTCGTTATCTCCCCGACAATCGGCCTTATGGAAATCACAGCAGGGTGATCACACCTCTGCTTGGCTAAGGGCAGTCCTATTTTGGGGTTGGGTCAGACGATGAACGCAAAGACTTACCGATGTGTGTTGTGCTACCGGTTAGGTGTTCCATTGTTCTCTATCTCGACGGCATGCTCTGCCTGTTCAAGGGTTTTTACTGGGGATATTTTCGGGGATCACGCGGTGTCTTGTGCTGGTATGGTGGGTATTAAGCATCGACATAATATTGTCCGAGATTCCCTTGTTGATGTTTGTTATCGATATGGGATTTCAGCGAGAAAGGAGGTTGACATTGGGTTGTCTGGAGGGAACGACAGGGCCCTCAGACCTGCAGATGTGTTACTTTATTCCTGGGATTGTGGTCGCGATGTTTGTGTTGACTTGACTGGGTCTTCTCCTTTGACACAGTCTGGGCTTTCTGACTTTGTCCCTGGACGTGCTGTGATTGATGCGGCTCGTCGGAAGCGGGTCAAGTACGAATCTAGTTGTCAGGCGATTGGTTATGGTTTCATTCCTTTCTCATTTTCTTCCCTTGGGGAATTAGAGAAGGAGGCTGTTTCTTTGCTAAAGCGGGTTCAGAAGAGTTCGATGGCGCAAGATATTGGTGCCGGTGCTGCTGCTCATATTTTTACTAGGATAGGTTTTGCTATTGCTAGAGGTGTGGGGGCCCAGATTGTCTCTAGGCTTCCCACTAATTTTTTGTAAGTTTTAAAACTTTTAAGTTTATTATTATTATAATAATAATAATAATAATAATAATAATAATAATAATAATAATAATAATAATAATAATAATAATAATAATAATAAACAATAATGATCACTTGTTTGTATAAGCACGATCCATGAATCAATGGATGGCTGATACTTCTGTTTACCATTCGCTCACCCTGCATATAAAACTGAATTCGTTTTAATTTATTAGTTGGAGGAATTAGTGGAATGGTTAATTTCAAGCTACGTGTTTCCTAGGGGTTGCTTTTGATTTTAACTGTGTTCTACAACCGGAAATTGATAGGCCTGACCATAAATTGCATGATACCCTGTATAATTTTTCTTTCACTATATATAGAGAATTGTAATTGTATTCATTTTTCTTCATAAATTGGATGCGCTTAGTTGCAACGTATATGTGTTTCCTAGGGTTTACATATGGTCTTAATTGTAGTCGACTACTGGAATTTCATAGATTAATGACAATGAGTTGTATACAGGTACATAATATTTACTCCGTCTCATCTTAAGTGTTCATTGTTGACTTTTAAAAGTCTAACTTTGTCAACTTTAACCGTAAATATTTTTATTTGTGTTATATAATACTTGATGAAAATTATATAAAATGAAAACACATTTAAAACTCAATTCATTCATATAAATTCTATCAAATATTATATAGCACAAATAAAAATATTTATAGTTAAAGTTGACAAAAAAAGACTTTGAAAAGTCAACAGTTGACACTTAATGGGACGGAGGGAGTAATGTGTATAACATGGATTCAAAATTCATGAATGTTCCTTTTTTATAACTTTCGTTTACTTTATGTTGAAGTCGTCTTCATTTTGCTTTTCTTTATGATTTTTTTTTATGACAAGTACGTAATTTATGGGTAGAAGATAAGATGAAAATGATTGAGTTAAAAAAGATGAAAACAAGTAAAATGACAAAAATACCCTCATGTGCTTGTCATGTAATCTCATTTAATGAGATAAAATTAACGCTCATTAAGTTCAAGGTCATCAATGAGATATCATAATAGTTCGAGGTCAACGAGTAAAAAAAAAGTTTAAGGTTACCTAAGTTGTTTAGTACAAAGTTTAGGGATCAACGGCAAAATTTATCTTTATCTTTTCAAAAGTTGTGATTTGGGACAGATGAAGTAATTTGTTTAGAATCATGGACAGTGGCGATTCTAGAAATATAATTCAATGGGGGTCCCGAATTTTTTTGAGTACTAATTATATTAGAATTCTATTTTAGTGATAGTTTAACTTTAAAAAATTATAAATTCGACAAAAATATGGGGTCCGAGTAGTATAATTTAGTGGTATCCTTTACAATTTAAAAGAAATAATGTAGATTTGAAAAATATATATTGTCATACATTTAAATTTAGTGGTGTCCTATACGATTTACAAGGTATTTTCTATTAAAAAATTTCAAACTAGCAGTGTCTCGTAACCCTACGGGTCTCTACTTAAATTCGCCACTGATCATGAATGTAATTATTCGATTTCAATTTGAATTCGGATCGAATCGAATAGGATACGATCTTACATTTCTGGAATTCATGAGTTGAAAAATAATAAATATTTGATTTTGTCATATATAAGTCTAGACTAGTACTCCGTACTTGAAAAATAGAAGTATTTGAATTCGTCAACTTCATAACACTAGCACTTTTTTTTTAACAACTCATAACACTAGTACTTGAAAACCTGTATCGTTATATTCACTTAAATTAAATTTTCATAATGTTTTAACTATAAATTTAAAATATACATATTAATTTGTCATAGATATAGTATTTATTATATATACCATGAAACATATGTGTAACGTACTAAAGTTTTTACGTGGATCTTAATTTAATAATTTATCTTATATTCTAAAATGACTAGTTAAAGACTCCCGAATTTTATAGAATAATAATATTTTAAGACAAATTTCAACAATAACACAAATAAATAATAAAAGATTCTAACCCTATAAATGTAAAAAAATATATATATATAAAAAAAAATAGATAAAGCAACATGTTTTTAAAATTGAGCAAAGATAAATAAAAAAAAAAAAAAAAAGGTTCAAAACTGACCCTTCATCGTTTACAATATTACTGTAGTTGATAATAGAACTGTTAACATGATGTACTTGATATTTGAACATATATAGTAATTTAAAGTATAATTAACCTAATGTGATGCTTAAACACGAAGAAGATTGAATGTTTAACATCAATGTGCAGGTGTGAAATCAACATTACCCAATATGATGCTTTAAAAACAATATAATATTGTGTTTAACATTAATGTGCAGGTGAGAAATCAACATACATAGTATTAATACAAATCAGAACCTTATTTTGTGTAGTTGAGAATCTGAGATATGGACCTTTACATTATGACAACGTAAATTACAATTGATGTACAAAAATATTACCTAACATAATGTTAGAAGATGAAACTCGAAAAATGTAAGAATAATATATGTACAAAAAATTATAGTCGTCGCCATATTTGATTTGGCATCTTCTGTTTCATTAGCCTAAGTGTCATAAAACATGACAAACACATTACAGATTAAATGGTTAAGTAGTATTACGTTTTTTGTGAACTACAACATGTAGAAAGACCACAATGTTATCTAGATTGATAAGTAGGGTAAAAGTCGGTCAACGTCAGTTAAACGTCAACTTTTTGTCTGTAGTGTAAACGAAAGTTCGAGCTTGTTTAAAAGTTAGCTAGAAAAAATCCAACTTACATAGTATCCCTTAAAGATAATTTATTAATACACTTTAATTATCGAAATCATTACAAAAACCTTAATTAATATTTAAACTAACACCAGATCATCTTATTTGTAAATTATTTAATTTTAAATATATATATATATATATATATATATATATATATATATATATATATATATATATATATATATGTTTGATATACTTACATTTAATATAATTTTACTTAAAAGTCAATGTAAATCAACATCCATCTCAACCCCATCTCGACCGACTCAACCTTTCAAGATCCTGACCGGCTCTTCTCTGGCTCGCATCTTTTTCAACTTTAAGTATCCCCAAAGTGTGTATATTTAGAGATGCACAAACCACCCTAAATTATTTCTTTAACAAATAACACAACTTACACCACCATATTTGGCACTTTCTTTTACCTGATAAAGAGGTTTTCAGGCCAAAACAACCTGATCCATACCAAAAAGGTACCCACTATTCAACCGACCCATTTTACCATCTCTATCGTCAGCCAAATAATATACATACTAGGTGAGAATGCATATTAGCCATTTTCTTTGCATCGAACACGTACTTCTTAACTGGTAGTTTTGCAGCCTATCATATAACAATAACTCGAATATCAGTCAATTTAATAACACATACAAATCCTGCTAAAGGTAACAGTAGTTACATATGTCACATAAAACTGTTAATAAGACGTATTAGATTACTAATGCTCAAACATACCTTGAGGTAGCGAAGAAACTGCAATTCTTTTGGAAAAACTGTACCAAAAGAACCAGTTCCTAAAAATTGCTCTGTTATGTAAGTCGGAGTCTGTCATTAAATAAAAAGAAAGAATATGATAGTTAGAGACGTAAAGATGATATTGCATGCGGGTTAGTTAAGAGGTTTAAATAGGTAATTTTTTGGGTACGGGTCTGGTAGGTTGATCTGACCCATTTGTCCATATATTTCTATGAATAAGTAGTGTCAAATGTGATTACAAAAACTATGTTATTTCAGCAATAATCTATATTCTTTAACAAAATTATTAAAACAATATGACATTTTTGGCATATATCACATTTACATAATAGATTACGCATGTGGTTAGATATCGTAACTTCCTACCTGTTTGGATAGGCCTTTACGACAACCAATAGTTGTTCTAATAACATGTCCAGCTTCAGTACCTGCCCCTTGTACTATCTCCGGTTCATTATCCTGAAATATTATTTTTTTTTTCGAAAAGCAGAAAACTTCTATAAAACACGAAAATAATACAAGCAAGATAGGCCCATTATCCTGAAATATATTCAGATAATATAAATCATGATTAATTAAGGAATTAAAAACATATATTAGTTACAAATATAGAACTTACACTAACTTTGTCATCATCTCGTTCCAGCTTATCCCAAATTCGCATATCGAGAATTCCTCCCCGAGCCGATCACTGCACTAAATGATTCATTGAACCCATTAGCAGTTCTAGAACTGCCAACTCCCCCATGTCCTAGGGTGGCAGATGACGTATTATATGCAAACCAAGATTCTAAAATCCGTTAGTCTCTACCTAAAAAAATATGGACAACATAACCCTCAAGATCATTCAACCTACGAACACATGTTCCTGACAACATAACAAACCACAGATTTTACCCATTTAGAGTCTCACATAATATGATGAGATGCAGAAGAGGTGGCAAAAAGAGCGGGTTGGAAGAGTCAGTTAACAAGTCAATACCGTTGAGATAAGAATAGGCAAAATATTCTTGTTTTAATTTCACATAAGTTCTATAGAATAAGATACTTAAATATGATTAGTATATTATATCATTTACAGACATATCTAATTTTGAAGTCTATAGAATTTGAAGGGTTGCAACTTGCGGGCATATATGTGAACACATATAACCCATCAATTATCAAAATATAAATAGCAAGTAAACATTCTAGATAATTTCAAGCGAAATGTACTACCTCATTTCAAGCTACCCGATATACGAATATCAATGTTCTCTAACATATATTTTCTACGGAGTATATGACAACAAATTCTACAGATTAGTACCTGCATGGTGAACTTTCTTCGCCTATATATATTTGTTTCCTTCAAAGCAGTATAATATTATTTCAACAATTCAACATGAAGGCTTTACATGTTGCAGTGTGAAGAGTGAACTTAAGTGTATTACGTTTATAAAAGTTAAAATCTAATTGAACTTTATATATTGCAAACTGATAATTCAAAACTTATTATTTCACTCTAAATCTAATTGCATAATCAATTTCTTCGAAAAAAAAGCTCAAGACTAATGACTATATAATAATAAATTTACATAAGCACCAAAGTCCTTATATTGAATCAAATAAATGAGAGGGGAGAGAGCAACCGTTCACGGCAGTTCGTGGGGTACGGCTACGGCGCAAGGAGGCTACAACGGCAACGGCTACATCTATCGACAATCGAGAGTGTTCGGCAAACAGGTGACATCGTTCCTCTTCTTCAACTTCCCATTGACATGGATGATACTTGATTTTTGGAAGCTATTCAAAAGGTATGGCATGGTGAGGGATGTTTACATTGCAAAGAAAACACTTGCAAGTGGACAAAGATTTGGCTTTGTAAGGTTTGAGAACATAAATGATGAGGATTCATTTGCAAAGCGACTCAGCAATATCGTCATTGGAGATACTTCTCTGAAGGTATACAAGGCAGTAAATGAAAAGAAAAGCAACAACAAGAAGGTTGAAGAAAACCCTAGATACAACCACTGTAACAATTATCGAAGAGATGATCAGGCATATGCTAAGAAAAACTGGGGTGATGCTTTTAGGGATGGAAGAGGGTTCAATGAAGTTGTGGGAAGTGCAAAGAAAACATACAACAATTCAACCCAAAATATCAAAAACATTAACCCAAGCAACGACAATACTGAAGAAAGATTGATTTATGTAATGGATGATAAGTCTACTATGGAGAGGTTAAAGAAAGGTATCATTGGAGAGGTGAAAGATGTTGACACACTTCAAAATCTACACAATATTTGTGAAGAAGGAGGACTCAATAACTTCACTATAAAATATCTTGGGGGTTTCGAAGTTATGTTGCTTTTTGACAATCAAAAGTCAGTAGATAACATCAACAATGACAATAATCACTGGGTTAGAAGATGGTTACTCAATATCCGTAAGTGGGACGAAAAATATACATCTCCTGGAAGACTTGTATGGTTAAATGTTTATGGCATACCAATCACATGTTGGAACAAAGACACCTTCAAACAAATAGCTTCATGGTGGGGTCCTATATTGGACATGAGGAACTGTGAAATCACTGATAAAAATCAAAACTTGGTTGCAGGTAGTATTCTTATCAAAAAGAGTGTGGCAAGCTTCATCAGATGTCAAGTAAAAGCCAAGGTACTGTCCACTATAATCTATGCACAGGTCATTGAAGAAGGTAACGATATTGTTGAACTAGATTGGGAGACAAGTGACGATGAAAGTGAATGGCAATCTCCGGTCTATTCTGAAACTGAAATTACGTCAGATGAAGACGAAGGGACGATACCGGAATTCGAAATTCCGGCCAGTAAACGTACACTAGAAGATGAGACGTCGAAGTGCATCGATGCCTGTGCAAATTTCAAAAACAGCAATAATGAGGGTCCACCATTCAAAAACAGCAACTATGGAGAACATAATATTGGTCGGCATAATTCTTTTTCCAATGTCCACAATGATTCAAATGGGTCCCTTCAAAGCAACCCTAAGATCAATAATGAGGAAGTGAATGACGAAATCAATTCTAAATTCGAGCCCAATCCTATAAGCCCAAACCACTGCTCTTTAAGCCCAAAACCCTTTAACCCTCCAAATCACCATACCCCATATCAATCACCCAACAATCCTGTCCATCAAAGCCCAATCCATATTAAACACCAAAGACCAACTCTTTCTCCCAAGATCACCAATCACCATAGCCCAATTCGATCATCTACGTCCACAAATAAGAGCCCTAACGCCACTCCTTCGATTTCTCAACCTATTTCCTGTCCAAAAACCTCTTCTATATCTAAACCGCGTGAAGTTTCTACCAAGCCCAATCTAGCCACTAAACCCGTTGCTGAACAACCTGTAAGCCCAATAAGAGTATTCAACCTTTTTGACACTATTTCTCCAACCAATGTAAACATTCATGGCCCTTCCACAAATGACTCCATTACCAGAAGCCCAGAGCCTGCCAATCCTTTAATTAGCCCGATTCGAAAGCTTAACACAGGCGAACCAGATTCGATGTCTGGAAAAAAACAAGCCATCTTCCCAATTACGATTCCACTTAATCAAACATCACAACAAAAACAATCCACCTCCTATACTCCGTTTCCAGCTAATCACGCAACACATCCAATTCATCCTGTTAATCGTGATCATGTTTTAATCTCTTCTCCAGCCAAATCAACTCAGCATAAAACAATTCCTTCTCCTCCTAATTCAACTCAGCAAAAACCTAAAAAATTAAAAATTTCCCTGAATCATACATACCGACCACCACAATCAACAACCTTTTCCGTTAATGTAGAGCCTGATTCGTTCCCTTTCCCTGCCATTCCAGATCTGTGTAACACAAATCCAACCAAAAACCCAAAAATTACCAATGCGCCACTCGCTAAGTCCCTGTCCAAACCCTCAAACTCTACACTACCCTTAAAACCTAATAAAAAACTCCCTTCAAAACTCCCTGCTCCATTTCCTCCAAATCAAAAAAATACGATTCCCTGTGATCCCAATTCGTTCACGGCTAAAGCTTCAAAAAATGATGTCAGTGGGACACAAGCTGTACAATCAGGAACTTCAAAGCGTAGAAAAGCCAAAGGATCGCAGAATTCTCAAAAAACCAACGGTTCTAAAGGATCTAAGGATAATGTTTGGAGCAGCATCGTGGCCTGGAAATCATCTTCTCATATTATTAATGCAAAAAAGAAAGCGAGAGCTTCTCAGAATAATCAGAAGTATGACATGGTAAGTAAGCATTGTTCCAAATCTAAATCCAATTCCTTAATTTCGGGTAAAGCTAGTAGGTCGGGTTCTATCGGTTCTGATGACAGTGTGAGATTAAAGAAATTTGGGAAGAATCTGGGGGTGAATTGGGACTCTATGTCTCAATAAACTGCCAAACTTTAGCTCGTAAGCTGTCCTTTCTTATGAAGATAATGTCTTGGAATATTCGTGGTTTTGGGGGTGGCGATTCATATCCTGATGGAAAATATTCGTGGTTCGGGAAGAGTCATGAAACAGTAATAGTAAATGTATATGGGCCACACAACGATGAAAAAAAACGAAAGTTATGGGAAAGTCTTGAGGACTTGATGGCGTATCCAGAGGTAGCGTGGGTTTTATGTGGAGATTTTAACGAAGTTAGAGATCATTCTGAAAGAAATAACAGTGTTTTTCATGTTAGAAGGGCTGCCATGTTCAATGATTTTATAGGAAAAATGCAATTAATAGAGGTTCCTCTCGTCGGAAGAAAGTATACCAGAATCAGTGATGACGGTTCAAAGTTAAGCAAATTAGATCGTTTTTTGGTCTCCGAAAAATTTTTGCACTTGTGGGATGACATCTCAGTTACCGCTATGGATCGAGACACTTCCGACCATTGTCCTATTATTTTAAGCGTTAGTTGCGAGGACTTTGGTCCTAAACCATTCAAAGTTTTCGACGTGTGGTTTGAATCAAAAGAGGTGGAAAAGCTAATCGTTGAAGCTTGGAATAAACCGTTTGGTAACAATAGAAAAGATTGTATTTTCCGGGATAAACTTAAAAATGTGAAGGAAGCATTAAGAAAGTGGAGCAAGCATAAGTACGGGACCATAGATGAAGAAATTGAGATGTACCATAAAGCAGCATCCGAATGGGAAAAGAAAGCAGAAGATGGTACTTTTAATACTAGTGATCGGGAAGCCTGGGTAAATGCGAGGAAAACGTGGCAAGAAAAGGTTAGAACTAAAAATCAAATGCTTAAACAAAAGGCAAGGGTTAAATGGGCTGAAGATGGAGACGATAACACCAAATTTTTTCATTCGTCTATTCGGAGAAATTTTAACAGAGACAGAATTAGGGGTTTGAATATTGATGATGTTTGGGAAACGTCACCAGAAAATATTAAACTGGAAATCTTCAAATACTACAGAAATATTTTTGAACACCCTGACACTAACCAGCCTTGTTTAGATGGGCTTGGTGGACCTAATTTCAGTCCACTAGAAGCAACAGATGCTGCCATCTTGGAACTACCTTTCGCTGAATCCGAAATATGGCAAGCTGTAAAAGAATGCAATGACTCAAAAGCCCCGGGTCCGGACGGTTTTAATATCAAATTCTACAAGACTTTTTGGTGGCTTATTAAAGACGACCTTATAAAAGCTATCGACTGGTTTTGGGAATCCAAGACGATATCCAAGGGTTGTAACGCGTCTTTCCTTACCTTGATCCCTAAAATTAAAAATCCAATTGGATTAGGCGATTATAGACCCATAAGTTTGATTGGAAGCTTTTATAAGATTATCTCAAAAATCTTAGCAAACCGACTCAAAAAGATAATACCAAGACTTGTCGGTCATGAACAAACCGCATTCATCAAAGGTCAGTTCATTCTTGACACAATTTTGGTGGCAAATGAAGCTGTCGAAGATATTAAAACTCGCAAATGTAAAAGCTTACTTTTTAAAGCCGACTTTGAGAAGGCTTTTGATAAGCTAAACAGAAAATATCTGTTAGGTCTTCTAAGATTGATGGGTTTCGGAAGTAGATGGATATCGTGGATTGAATCTTGTCTTAATTCTGCTTCAGTCTCGGTGTTGGTGAACGGTGCCCCGACGAAAGAATTCACCCCAAAAAGAGGGGTAAGACAAGGAGATCCCTTGTCCCCATACCTTTTCATCTTAGCAACAGAAGGGCTAGGCTTGATGTTGAAAAATGCCATTGATAATGGGATGTTTAAAGGGGTCGAGATAGGAACGAATAACGTGGTAGTTTCACACCTCCAGTATGCAGACGATACACTACTTTTTGGCGAATGGAATAGACGAAACCTCAACAATTTAATGAAAACTCTGAAATGCTTCGAAAAAATTTCCGGATTAAAAGTCAACCTATCCAAGAGCTGTTTATATGGTGTCGGAGTCTCAAAGGAATCCATCGATGAGTCTGCTTTATCTATTGGGTGCAAGGCAGGAAATTTTCCCATGTCTTATCTTGGATTGCCCATAGGACAAAAAATGAATAAAATCAAAGAGTGGGATCCGTATGTAGAAAAAATTCGGGGTAGACTTTCAGAGTGGAAGGCGAAAACAATATATTTTGGTGGTCGTCTCACTCTCATCAAGTCGGTACTTAGTAGCCTTCCGTTGTATGCTTTCTCCCTATTCCGTGCTCCTTCGGGCGTCGTCAACGTGTTGGAAGGTATGCGTCGTAATTTTTTTTGGGGCGGGTCGGGGGATAATTCAAAGATGTCTTGGGTAAATTGGGACACTTTACTTTCTTCTTATGAAAAGGGGGTTACAATATCGGGTCGTTAAAAGCCAAAAACCTAGCACTACTAGGGAAATGGTTGTGGCGTTTTCGTTTGGAAAATAATGCTTTTTGGGTAAAAATAATTAAGAGTATATATGGTCGGGATGGGGGTATAACTTCGATTAATGCTCCCGGGATGGCATTCAAAAAGTCAACATGGCATAATATTCTAAAAGCAGTTTCAAGTCTGGATAAATGGAATCTAAACCTTCCAACTACAATAGTTAAAACAATTGGTAATGGGGAAGATACATTATTTTGGAAAGACTCTTGGCTCGGTAATTTTTGTTTGTGCGAAAAGTTTGATAGGTTGTTCAGGTTAGAGACGAAACAAAATGCTAGCGTTGCGGATCGTATCCTAAAAACAGAAAGTTCATGGTCAGCTAATTGGGAATGGTCTAGAGAACCTACAGGCAGAACGGAAGATGAGTTGAGGCAACTTCTTAATTGTTTGGCATCATTTTCATTCGCTAATAACCCAAGAGACTCGTGGTCATGGACTATGCACCCAAGTGGTCAGTTTAGTTCAAAAATGCTCACATGTTTGTTAAATGACTGTATATTACAGAATGCTGCACTTCCATTCGATACAATGCGCAACAACTTTGTACCTCCAAAAATTGGTATTTTTGTGTGGCGTACGAAACTTGGAAGATTACCGGTCCGGGTAGAATTAGATAAGCGTGGCATAGATCTAGACTCGGTTCGTTGTCCTACTTGCAACAATGACATAGAAACGGTTGAGCATATGATCCTCTCATGCCCAAAGGTTAAAGACCTTTGAAATCGTATTTTTCGATGGTGCAATATGGGTAACTTATCCTGTTCGGTTCTAGGTGAAATGTTTCTAGGAAAAAGATCTTCAAATGACAACTCTCCCTCAAAATTGTTGCAAGCCATTGAATGGATAACCGGATATTTAATCTGGAAAAATCGCAATTTGAAGACTTTCGAAAATAAAGAGTGGAACATCCCTATGGTAGTAAACGAGATCCAAATAAAAAGCTTCCTATGGATATCCTCACGGTCAAAAAAGCTAGCTCTTGATTGGAACCAATGGCTTCTCAACCCGAAGGTGTACGACGATCACGGTTAAACGAAGGATTGTGAAGATCTCCTGATTTTTCGGCTAGTTTTTTAATTCATGCTGTATATGTTTTGATGTATTTGTCCTGTTATTTCCTTCCTAGTTGGCTCCAGTTTTCAAGCAGTGCATGCTCTCATGCATCTTGCTGTATGCTGTTTCATGTGCTTTTCAAAAAAAAAAAAGCACCTAAGTCCTTTCAGTTATTGACTTATTATTGTAGAGCAAATCCATATATGCAATTTCAAATGTGTGAGTACTTAGTGGTACTTTTTCAAGACCATAAAAATTTGTCTTATGGTAGAAATCCGAATCGATTGTTTAACATCTTCATAAACATCATCTTTGAAATCCTTCTCCAAACCATAGCTACAATGGTAAAAAAAACATAAAGGTGATGTTTCGTGAATACTTTTTCCGGAGACAGCGATTGTTGGGATCAATTTTTAGCGATGCGTTGGTGTGTAATACATGTGGTTGTGCAGTGGTGACGGACACATCGAAATGAGTTGAAGGAACTGCCGTAGAAACTAAGATGGATGAAACGTAGATTAGTGGGTTAAGGATAGGAGTCAACAGTGAAACGGAAGCAAGTATACCAATCTGAGGCTGTCAAACCTTCAATTTGTTTAGATTGTTAAAGCTATGCAATGAAGAAGATAGATAAAAAGATGTAAATAGAAAAAAGGAGGAGGATGAACAAATTGTCACCAAAATTTACGGATGTTTGATTTTTGAAAGTTATGCATTCAATTAAAGGGAATTTTAGGTAGTTTAAGAAATAAAATTGATTTATTAGTGAATAGAAATAAAGAATCATTTTGGACCATTAGATCAAAAGTATATGAGGATTATTTTTTATCTAATGGTTAGAAAGTGGGTTTACAAATTACTTACTATTGCTAGTATTAATTAATAAATCTTTTCTTTTAAGATATAAAGGGAAAGGGATAAAGGGAATCTTTAACACCTATATAGGATGGCACATTTTATTATTATCCATTAATTATTTAATTTATAATAATAATTACATTTATCTTATTTCATTCTTAAAGATACTTTTTAACTTTACATTGTTGATTTTTATAGGAATTTAATTTTATAACTAAACATTCTCTAAATATTTTAACGATAACTCTATTATATATTATATGTTGTTAACATACATAAATGAATTTTACATAATAATAATTATTGACTTTTGTTTAAAAAATGTTCTTTTGTTCAACCATTTTAAGCAACTATGTTATTTGGGTTTATTGGTTAAATTATATATACGTGTTTGGTAGATTTGCCTGTTTTTTTAGTTTTATTAAGAGCATTATGAATAAATTTTTTTAATATAAAACATATAATTTTATACATTAATAATTATCTCGCTCGAAGCAAAGCGGGCCCAAGAAAGTGGGCCGGCCCAGTTGTTATCATCTAAATTCGGTTTTTACGATTGGGCAAAAATAAAAATAACGTTTTTTAAGATTTCGATTTTAACAATCTATAGTTTCTATTAAAATCCTATAATGATGATGTCATTATTAGCCTAATTCCTTTGTTAAGAAAAAATTAAAAATAAAAAGAAAAAAATCTAGGTTACTTAGAATTTTATAATTAAAAAAATTTGCACTTATGGTAACTAATCATTTAATAACTTAAATAAATTATTACTCTGTAATTTTCTATTTCAAATATATAAAGCTCTAAAATAATGATGTTATAATTTCACTAATTACCTTTTAATTTTCATAATGTTGATGTCATTATTTAATATTAATATTAATATTAATTTTAATTAAAAAAAATACAAAATAAATACAAATATAAAGCTCTAAAATGATTATGTTATCCTTTCACTAATTACACTTTAATTTTCATAATGATGATGTTTTTATTTTATATTAATATTACTTCTAATTAAAAAAGATACAAAATAAAAACAAATAAATGCCGATAATATATGAATGTCGATTTGAAAGGCAAAAATAATTAATAAAATATTATTTAATATTTACTACGGTATTATTGTTTTATAAATATATATCTTAGAGCATCTCCACCATATATTATCACAACTCTTTTTCTCAATATGTACAGACCTTTACAACTATTTTTCTCGATCTTCACCATACCGATAACCTTTTTTTTTCTTTCAAAAAGCAGATACAAACCTTCATGTCGTTGTTAATGGTTTTTTCAAAGAATTATTCTCTTTTATGCATCGTTTGATGATGAAATTTATCACACCTTGAATGTTTTATTATTGTATTTTATTAAAGACAAAATTACTCCCGTCGTCCTTAAACTTATATAGAAATCATTGACATCATCCTTAAACTTTTTTTTTGCTCGCATTGTCACTTAACTTGTAAAAAATAACGTTCGTCGTCCTTCTATTAAGTTGCCGTCTCTTTTCTCTGTTAACTTAATGCATGTGCTAGACATGTGAGGGTAAAATGGTTTTTTCATTGTTTGTTCCTTTTAAATACCTTTAAATAAAAAACAAATTCATTAATTATTAATTTTATATTAGTTAACTATATCAAAATTAAATTAAAATCAAAAAACTATTTGTACTTGTTTATTTGTCACCGAACGTATACATACAAACAAACAACAAATTCTATTCCCAAATATCATTTTCATTTTCATACACAGCAATATATTCAAACACACTCATTGATTTTTACATACATACATCGATCAGTTGCAGAATACGGATTAACTTAATCTTAATATAAAAAAAAAACAATGTAATAAAGAACCCCGCGTTTAATTAAGTAATTATCCAAATTAATTTATTCAAAGTGTCAGCTTTTTTTGAGCTCAAAAAATATACGGAGTATTAGTTTATCATTTCAAAACCCCACGTCGCCCCATTTTTTCAAACCCTAAAAAAACACTACTCAGCTCACGCAGCCGACGATTCAATTCAAACTCACGAAGCCAGACGATTTCTTCCAGACACAAGGATACATATCTGCTCTTCATCTCCCTCTACTCTTAATCATCTCCCATCTGTTAATTTCTTTTTCTAGGGTTTGATGATTTCGTGAGATGAGCAAAAAACGGCCAGAATAGAAGCTTGATTCATTTATTTGAATTTTTTAGGTATATATTATATCTATCATTTGTATCAATACTAGTTTAATACCCGCGAATTCGCGAGACTATAAAAGTAAAATTATAGTAATGAAATGATATAATTGGTGGATGTGTATATTCGTCAGGAGAAGGTTAAAACTAATGTGTATTCGCATGCAAGTAAATGATATAAGATTAGCATAATTTATAGAGATTTAAAATGTAAAATAAAATGATTGTAGGAATGATACAATCAAAGCATGAGTTAGCGTTTCGTAAAGTAGCTTATTGAAGCTTTTTCCATCCTGCTTGTCCTCAAGCAAGTCTATCTTCAAATAATATCAACTAATGTAGAGATAAACATACCCGGACAAGTCTTAAATAATCATAGAAACGAAACATATCGATATCATCTTCATAAGCAATAAATCCATATCATGTAGTCTTCAAAAAAACAAATGCAAGGTTCAAGCCTTCAACCAAAATCAATTTTCCAACATCAAAATCGTGATTACCCAAAAGCTTTAATACCCCGAATCAAGAACACCACGTGCGGAACCAAGAAAAATTTGGCCTTAGGGAAAACAAGGCCTTTAGAAAACCATTTTTGCATTTTAGGAACGGGAAAACAAGTTAAGTTTTTACACAAAACAAGTTTTTCGAAAATTTTAGGTTTTAAAGGCTATGTGCTTTCAAAGCCATCCCAGTTTTGAGACAGCCGCACGGGTAATTGCTAACCCAGTATATCATCAAAGATGAACTACCCTCCGGTTCGAAGGTGAGAGGAAGACAACTACCTTGGGTGTAAATTTTTCGGGGCGTCTATTGCACGACACCAGAAAGACTTTACTTTCAAGCAATGGTCTTTTGAAACTCGACTTAACTTGAAAGACTTTACTCCCAAGCTTCGGAAGAATTGACTTCCTAGAACAATATGGGAGGACTCGATTCTCCCGGAAGTGTTTAAACACTTGTTTATTTTATTTAAGGTCCTTGGACCCCACTTTCCACGCATCTAGCTTTTATGCTATTTTTAACAAAATGTAGGAAGCAGATACTACATTTCAGTATTTTAAAAGGTACCATGGCATTTGACCATGGCGTGTGTTGTCTAAGCAACACTAGCATGAAGTCATTGCTCTTCCTAAAGAAGACAGCACATTGTGAAGCTCAAGGCTCCTCTTCCCACAGTACGATACACCAGTCTAACACATCGCGAAATGATGCATTAACCAATGTCATTATGAAATGATGTGGATTAGAAAATCTCCCACACCAAGTGAAACGGGCATTCGGAAGACCCAACTTCCTTTATGGATGGACTTGAATCATCCTACAATTTTGGTTTTTTTAGAATCCTGGAAGACTTTGCTTCCTTATTACTCACACACACTCACGCAAAAAATGCAAAACACCAACATCATTGAGGTACCTGCACAATTAAACTTAAAAAAGTGATAACATTTGCTTAATCACAAAAGTACACTTGGCTTTTTAACGAGTCAAAAATTTTAAATTTTACCCAATTTTTCAATAATTTAGTCAAAAATAAGACTCAAGCCAAGTGTATTACATCTGCGAGAATTTATATCTCTCTCCCCACACTTAAGATCATGTAATGTCCTCATTTACATGAAATCAGATAAATAAAGTATAAATTCGAGAGGACAATAGAATGAATGTGAAAAACATAACCGGATGTAGAGCAACATAATCGCGAAACGGAGTGACAGACGGCTCTGCACTGACGACCATTCCTCGATTGTCATCACATGATGGTACCTGCAATGATTACAAAAGAACAAAACACTAAAAGAAAAATATTTTTGAATTTTTGGGTTTTCAAATTTTTAGGATTTTTAGTTTTAAAACACAAGCTATAAAATGTACAAGGATATATGATGCATATTTAACGAGTCGTGCACCCGACTTGTGTAGTGACCCGAACTTTTCCATGTTTATATATATTAATTGAGATTGATATTTACATGATTAAATGTTTCCAACATGTTAAGCAATCAAACTTGTTAAGACTTGATTAATTGAAATATGTTTCATATAGACAATTGACCACCCAAGTTGACCGGTGATTCACGAACGTTAAAACTTGTAAAAACTATAAAATGACATATATATGGTTATATATATAGTTAACATGTTTTTATTATAAGTATGTATCTCATTAGGTATTTTAACAATGATTTATATACATAAAAATGAGACTATTAATTTAAGAAACTCGAAAACGATATATATAACGATTATCGTTATAACAACGTCTTACTAGGTACATATGAATCATATTAAGATATTGATACACTTGGTTAATTATGTTAAATGATAAGTAAATATATTATTAAGTGTATTAACAATGAAATACATATCTAAAAATAAGACTACTAACTTAATGATTTCGAAACGAGACATATATGTAACGATTATCGTTGTAACGACATTTAACTGTATATACATCATACTAAGATATATTATATATCAAAATATCATGATAATATAATAATTTAACATCTCATTTGTTATAATAAACAATGGGTTAACAACATTCAACAAGATCGTTAACCTAAAGGTTTCAAAACAACATTTACATGTAACGACTAACGATGACTTAACGACTTAGTTAAAATGTATATACATGTAGTGTTTTAATATGTATTCATACACTTTTGAAAGACTTCAAGACACTTATCAAAATACTTCTACTTAACAAAAATGCTTACAATTACATCCTCGTTCAGTTTCATCAACAATTCTACTCGTATGCACCCGTATTCGTACTCGTACAATACACAGCTTTTAGATGTATGTACTATTGGTATATACACTCCAATGATCAGCTCTTAGCAGCCCATGTGAGTCACCTAACACATGTGGGAACCATCATTTGGCAACTAGCATGAAATATCTCATAAAATTACAAAAATACGAGTAATCATTCATGACTTATTTGCATGAAAACAAAATTACATATCCTTTATATCTAATCCATACACCAACGACCAAAAACACCTACAAACACTTTAATTCTTCAATTTTCTTCATCTAATTGATCTCTCTCAAGTTCTATCTTCAAGTTCTAAGTGTTCTTCATATATTCTACAAGTTCTAGTTACATAAAATCAAGAATACTTTCAAGTTTGCTAGCTCACTTCCAATCTTGTAAGGTGATCATCCAACCTCAAGAAATCTTTATTTCTTACAGTAGGTTATCATTCTAATACAAGGTAATAATCATATTCAAACTTTGGTTCAATTTCTATAACTATAACAATCTTATTTCAAGTGATGATCTTACTTGAACTTGTTTTCGTGTCATGATTCTGCTTCAAGAACTTCGAGCCATCCAAGGATCCGTTGAAGCTAGATCCATTTTTATCTTTTCTAGTAGGTTTATCCAAGGAACTTAAGGTAGTAATTATGTTCATAACATCATTCGATTCATACATATAAAGCTATCTTATTCGAAGGTTTAAACTTGTAATCACTAGAACATAGTTTAGTTAATTCTAAACTTGTTCGCAAACAAAAGTTAATCCTTCTAACTTGACTTTTAAAATCAACTAAACACATGTTCTATATCTATATGATATGCTAACTTAATGATTTAAAACCTGGAAACACGAAAAACACCGTAAAACCGGATTTATGCCGTCGTAGTAACACCGCGGGCTGTTTTGGGTTAGTTAATTAAAAACTATGATAAACTTTGATTTAAAAGTTGTTATTCTGAGAAAATGATTTTTATTATGAACATGAAACTATATCCAAAAATTATGGTTAAACTCAAACTGGAAGTATGTTTTCTAAAATGGTCATCTAGACGTCATTCTTTCGACTGAAATGACTACCTTTACAAAAACGACTTGTAACTTATTTTTCCGACTATAAACCTATACTTTTTCTGTTTAGATTCATAAAATAGAGTTCAATATGAAACTATAGCAATTTGATTCACTCAAAACGGATTTAAAATGAAGAAGTTATGGGTAAAACAAGATTGGATAATTTTTCTCATTTTAGCTACGTGAAAATTGGTAACAAATCTATTCCAACCATAACTTAATCAACTTGTATTGTATATTATGTAATCTTGAGATACCATAGACACGTATACAATGTTTCGACCTATCATGTCGACACATCTATATATATTTCGGAACAACCATAGACACTCTATATGTGAATGTTGGAGTTAGCTATACAGGGTTGAGGTTGATTCCAAAATATATATAGTTTGAGTTGTGATCAATACTGAGATACATATACACTGGGTCGTGGATTGATTTAAGATAATATTTATCGATTTATTTCTGTACATCTAACTGTGGACAACTAGTTGTAGGTTACTAACGAGGACAGCTGACTTAATAAACTTAAAACATCAAAATATATTAAAAGTGTTGTAAATATATTTTGAACATACTTTGATATATATGTATATATTGTTATAGGTTCGTGAATCAACCAGTGGCCAAGTCTTACTTCCCGACGAAGTAAAAATCTGTGAAAGTGAGTTATAGTCCCACTTTTAAAATCTAATATTTTTGGGATGAGAATACATGCAGGTTTTATAAATGATTTACAAAATAGACACAAGTACGTGAAACTACATTCTATGGTTGAATTATCGAAATCGAATATGCCCCTTTTTATTAAGTCTGGTAATCTAAGAATTAGGGAACAGACACCCTAATTGACGCGAATCCTAAAGATAGATCTATCGGGCCCAACAAGCCCCATCCAAAGTACTGGATGCTTTAGTACTTCGAAATTTATATCATATCCGAAGGGTGTTCCGGAATGATGGGGATATTCTTATATATGCATCTTGTTAATGTCGGTTACCAGGTGTTCACCATATGAATGATTTTTATCTCTATGTATGGGATGTGTATTGAAATATTAAATCTTGTGGTCTATTATTATGATTTGATATATATAGGTTAAACCTATAACTCACCAACATTTTTGTTGACGTTTTAAGCATGTTTATTCTTAGGTGATTATTAAGAGCTTCCGCTGTCGCATACTTAAATAAGGACGAGATTTGGAGTCCATGCTTGTATGATATTGTGTAAAAACTGCATTCAAGAAACTTATTTTGTTGTAACATATTTGTATTGTAAACCATTATGTAATGGTCGTGTGTAAACAGGATATTTTAGATTATCATTATTTGATAATCTACGTAAAGCTTTTTAAACCTTTATTGATGAAATAAAGGTTATGGTTTGTTTTAAAATGAATGCAGTCTTTGAAAAACGTCTCATATAGAGGTCAAAACCTCGCAACGAAATCAATTAATATGGAACGTTTTTAATCAATAAGAACGGGACATTTCAGTTGGTATCCGAGCGTTGGTCTTAGAGAACCAGAATTTTGCATTAGTGTGTCTTATCGAGTTTGTTAGGATGCATTAGTGAGTCTAGACTTCGACCGTGTTTACTTGAAAAATGATTGCTTAACAAATTTTGTTGGAAACTATATATTTTTAACATGTGAATATTATGTGATATATTAATCTCTTAACGTGTTTGATATTATGTGATAGATGTCTACCTCTAGAACAAGTCCCATTGACTCACCTAATAATAATGAAGAGTCAAATGTAAATTGGAATGATTCGTGGACTGATTCACAAGTTCCCGAAGAGGAACCTGAAGAAGAGTCGGAACCGGAAGAAGAATCGGAACCGGAAGAAGAATCGGAACCGGATGAAGAAATAGAACCGGTGGGGGAAATAATAAAACGGTTAAGTAAAAGAAAATCCTCAACCAACCGACCAAGGTTAATTATGGTCAATGGTGTTTCCGCCAAGGAAGCAAAATATTGGGAGGATTACCAATTCTCCGATGAATCGGATTCCGACGAGAATTCCGATGATGTTATAGAAATTACCCCAACTGAATTTAAAAAGGCAAAAGAAAATAATAAGGGAAAGGGCATAAAAATAGAGAAATCTAATTCCAACCCCGATGAACTTTATATGTATCGTCAACCCCCGAAGTCCTTAAGTTGTAACAATGACCCGGGAACCTCTAAACCACCAGGTTTTTCTAAACCAATGTGGAAAACGACGGCTCGTATTAGGGGAACATCATATATCCCTAGAAACTTGGCAAAATGAACCAAAACCGAAGAAGAAGAAACAAGCGAGTCAGAATAAGATAGTTGTATTCGTGTGGTGTAATATATGTAATATAGTGTGCTTATGCTTTATGATATATGTAAAAATTGCTTGTATTAATAAGTATTTTTTTTATGAATCTAACTCTTGTCTATTTTACAGTATAAAAACACAAAATGGATAGACAACCCAATATTTTAAGAGACCTACCCGGAGACATGATTGATGAAATCTTGTCTAGAGTCGGTCAGAATTCTTCGGCACAACTATTTAAGGCGAGATCAGTTTGTAAGACATTCGAAGAACGTTCCAAGAATGCCTTGGTTTATAAAAGGCTTTCGTTCGAAAGATGGGGGATATCACATTGGGAAATCCATAAGTTACGATGTGTTTACTTTGACGCATATATTGCGGGGAACCCAAATGCTATTTTACGCAATGGGTTAAGAAATTATTTTGACTCAATATATCCGAATATTGGACTTCGTGATTTAGAAAAAGCGGCTAACATGCAACATAAAGAAGCATGTTATGCTTACGGATTAGTAATGTTCGCTTCTCACCAAAGTGAGAACAAGAACATCGGGCTACAACTATTAAACAAAACGTTCCCACAAGTGACGGAGTCGGTAATTGGGGTAAGAAATGAGGTTTTTAGATTGTTACGGGACTGTTGGACATTACGTAACCCTCGTCCCTTTGACGACGTTACAACACGCTGTCTTATCAACGGCCATAACGGTTATGTTCCACAAGACCAAGGATGGGAAGTAATCCTAGTAAAACCAGAATGCATGACTTGTTTCTGGACGTATGAATTACGTGTCTTTATTGCCTTTGCTGAACGACTTGTGTACTAGCTAGAATTATCTTCACAACCATCTTGTATCAAATTTATTGTGTGCTATATTTCATGCTATATGTAAAATAAGCGGTATTGTAAGTTTGTAAAATATTGTGTAAAAGTTTGAACGCGAAATATTATTATAATCAGTTTTTCATATAGAATTGTAGTAGTTGAATTGTATATTAGCTACTAAGTATGAACTTAACGGGTAGGTACTACCCGAATTTAAACTTATAAAATGCTAATATGAAGAAAAAGCTTTTATAAATGAGTTCATATTATGCTACGAAATACTATTAACTACTCTTAATATTCTGTATGATTAACTTGTTCCATTTGACTATTTTGAAGGAAATGGCACCGACTACTCGACACACCGTGAATATGAATGAAGAGGAATTCCGTACTTTTCTAGCTTCAAACATAGCCGCAGTACAGGCTGCGCTACATACCAACAATAACCTTGGATCTAGCAGTACAGGAAATCGTGTAGGATGCACCTACAAAGAATTCACTGCCTGCAAACCTTTGGAATTTGATGGAACCGAAGGACCGATCGGATTGAAACGGTGGACCGAGAAGGTCGAATCGGTGTTTGCCATAAGTAAGTGTACTGAAGAGGACAAAGTGAAGTACGCTACGCATACCTTCACAGGTTCTGCGTTAACATGGTGGAATACCTATCTAGAGCAAGTGGGACAAGACGATGCGTACGCACTACCGTGGTCAGCATTCAAGCACTTGATGAACGAGAAGTACCGTCCCAGAACCGAGGTCAATAAGCTCAAGACAGAACTTAGAGGGTTACGAACCCAAGGATTTGATATTACCACGTACGAAAGATGATTCACAGAATTGTGCATATTGTGTCCGGGAGCATTCGAAGATGAGGAAGAGAAGATCGACGCATTTGTGAAAGGATTACCGGAAAGAATCCAAGAAGATATAAGTTCACACGAGCCCGCCTCCATACAACAGGCATGTAGAATGGCTCACAAACTAGTGAACCAGATTGAAGAAAGAATTAAAGAACAGACTGCTGAAGAGGCCAATGTGAAGCAAGTCAAAAGAAAGTGGGAGAAAAACGGTGATAAGAATCACCAATACAACAACAACAGCAATTACAACAATAATCGCAACAATTATCCCAACAATCGCAACATCAATCGCAACTACAACAAACGGCCCAACAACAACAACAACAACAACAACAACAACAACAACAACAACAACAACAACAACAACAACAACAGCAGCAACTACAACAATCATCCCAACAACAATAATAACCGCAACAACAACAACAACAACAATCAGAAGCAGCTATGCCAAAGGTGTGAAAAGTATCACTCGGGGTTCTGCACCAAATTTTGCAACAAGTGTAAAAGAAATGGTCATAGCGCGGCGAAGTGTGAGGTCTACGGACCAGAGGTTAATAGAACGAAAGGAACAAATGGTGTCGGAACGAGTAATGGCGGAGCAAGTAGTGTCGGAGCAAGTTATGCCAATGTAGTTTGTTATAAATGTGGAAAACCGGGCCACATTATTAGAAATTGCCCGAACCAGGAGAACACGAATGGACAAGGCCGCCGAAGAGTTTTCAATATTAATGCGGCAGAGGCACAGAAGACCCGGAGCTTGTTACGGGTACGTTTCTTATTGACAATAAATCTGCTTACGTTTTATTTGATTCGGGTGCGGATAGAAGCTATATGAGTAGAGATTTTTGTGCTAAATTAAGTTGTCCATTGACGCCTTTGGATAGTAAATTTTTACTCGAATTAGCAAATGGTAAATTAATTTCAGCAGATAATATATGTCGGAATCGAGAAATTAAACTGGTTAGCGAAACATTTAAGATTGATTTGATACCAGTAGAGTTAGGGAGTTTTGATGTGATAATCGGTATGGACTGGTTGAAAGAAGTGAAAGCAGAGATCGTTTATTACAAAAATGCAATTCGCATTATACGAGAAAAAGGAAAACCCTTAATGGTGTACGGAGAAAAGGGCAACACGAAGCTACATCTTATTAGTAATTTGAAGGCACAAAAACTAATAAGAAAAGGTTGCTATGCTGTTCTAGCACACGTCGAGAAAGTACAAACTGAAGAAAAGAGCATCAATGATGTTCCCATTGCAAAAGAATTTCCCGATGTATTTTCAAAAGAATTACCGGGATTACCCCCACATCGATCCGTTGAATTTCAAATAGATCTTGTACCAGGAGCTGCACCAATAGCTCGTGCTCCTTACAGACTCGCACCCAGCGAGATGAAAGAACTGCAAATCCAATTACAAGAACTTTTAGAGCGTGGTTTCATTCGACCAAGCACATCACTGTGGGGAGCTCCTGTTTTGTTTGTCAAGAAGAAAGATGGTACATTCAGGTTGTGTATCGACTACCGAGAGTTGAACAAACTTACCATCAAGAACCGCTACCCACTACCGAGAATCGACGACTTATTTGATCAACTACAAGGCTCGTCTGTTTATTCAAAGATTGACTTACGTTCCGGGTATCATCAAATGCGGGTGAAAGAAGATGATATTCCAAAGACTGCTTTCAGAACACGTTACGGTCATTACGAGTTTATGGTCATGCCGTTTGGTTTAACTAATGCACCAGCTGTGTTCATGGACCTTATAAACCGAGTGTGTAGACCATACCTTGACAAGTTTGTCATTGTTTTCATTGATGACATACTTATTTACTCAAAGAATGACCAAGAACACGGTGAACATTTGAGAAAGGTGTTAGAAGTATTGAGGAAGGAAGAATTGTACGCTAAGTTTTCAAAGTGTGCATTTTGGTTGGAAGAAGTTCAATTCCTCGGTCACATAGTGAACAAAGAAGGTATTAAGGTGGATCCGGCAAAGATAGAAACTGTTGAAAAGTGGGAAACCCCGAAAACTCCGAAACACATACGCCAGTTTTTAGGACTAGCTGGTTACTACAGAAGGTTCATCCAAGACTTTTCCAGAATAGCAAAACCCTTGACTGCATTAACGCATAAAGGGAAGAAATTTGAATGGAATGATGAACAAGAGAAAGCGTTTCAGTTATTGAAGAAAAAGCTAACTACGGCACCTATATTGTCATTGCCTGAAGGGAATGATGATTTTGTGATTTATTGTGACGCATCAAAGCAAGGTCTCAGTTGTGTATTAATGCAACGAACGAAGGTGATTGCTTATGCGTCTAGACAATTGAAGATTCACGAGCAAAATTATACGACGCATGATTTGGAATTAGGCGCGGTTGTTTTTGCATTAAAGACTTGAAGGCACTACTTATATGGGGTCAAAAGTATTATATATACCGACCACAAAAGTCTTCAACACATATTTAATCAGAAACAACTGAATATGAGGCAGCGTAGGTGGATTGAATTGTTGAATGATTACGACTTTGAGATTCGTTACCACCCGGGGAAGGCAAATGTGGTAGCCGATGCCTTGAGCAGGAAGGACAGAGAACCCATTCGAGTAAAATCTATGAATATAATGATTCATAATAACCTTACTACTCAAATAAAGGAGGCGCAACAAGGAGTTTTAAAAGAGGGAAATTTAAAGGATGAAATACCCAAAGGATCGGAGAAGCATCTTAATATTCAGGAAGACGGAATCCGGTATAGGGCTGAAAGGATTTGGGTACCAAAATTTGGAGATATGAGAGAAATGGTACTTAGAGAAGCTCATAAAACCAGATACTCAATACATCCTGGAACGGGGAAGATGTACAAGGATCTCAAGAAACATTTTTGGTGGCCGGGTATGAAAGCCGATGTTGCTAAATATGTAGGAGAATGTTTGACGTGTTCTAAGGTCAAAGCTAAGCATCAGAAACCATCAGGTCTACTTCAACAACCCGAAATCCCGGAATGGAAATGGGAAAACATTACCATGGATTTCATCACTAAATTGCCAAGGACTGCAAGTGGTTTTGATACTATTTGGGTAATAGTTGATCGTCTCACCAAATCAGCACACTTCCTGCCAATAAGAGAAGATGACAAGATGGAGAAGTTAGCACGACTGTATTTGAAGGAAGTCGTCTCCAGACATGGAATACCAATCTCTATTATCTCTGATAGGGATAACAGATTTATTTCAAGATTCTGGCAGACATTACAGCAAGCATTAGGAACTCGTCTAGACATGAGTACTGCCTATCATCCACAAACTGATGGGCAGAGCGAAAGGACGATACAAACGCTTGAAGACATGCTACGAGCATGTGTTATTGATTTCGGAAATAGTTGGGATCGACATCTACCGTTAGCAGAATTTTCCTACAACAACAGCTACCATTCAAGCATTGAGATGGCGCCGTTTGAAGCACTTTATGGTAGAAAGTGCAGGTCTCCGATTTGTTGGAGTGAAGTGGGAGATAGACAGATTACGGGTCCGAAGATTATACAAGAAACTACCGAGAAGATCATCCAAATTCAACAACGGTTGAAAACCGCCCAAAGTCGACAAAAGAGCTACGCTGACATTAAAAGAAAAGATATAGAATTTGAAATTGGAGAGATGGTCATGCTTAAAGTTGCACCTTGGAAAGGCGTTGTTCGATTTTTTAAACGAGGGAAATTAAATCCAAGGTATATTAGACCATTCAAGATTATTGATCGTGTCGGACCAGTAGCTTACCGACTTGAGTTACCTCAATAATGAAATGTTCCGTTCTTATTGATTAAAAACGTTCCATATTAATTGATTTCGTTGCGAGGTTTTGACCTCTATATGAGACGTTTTTCAAAGACTGCATTCATTTTAAAACAAACCATAACCTTTATTTCATCAATAAAGGTTTAAAAAGCTTTACGTAGATTATCAAATAATGATAATCTAAAATATCCTGTTTACACACGACCATTACATAATGGTTTACAATACAAATATGTTACAATAAAATAAGTTTCTTGAATGCAGTTTTTACACAATATCATACAAGCATGGACTCCAAATCTCGTCCTTATTTAAGTATGCGACAGCGGAAGCTCTTAATAATCACCTGAGAATAAACATGCTTAAAACGTCAACAAAAATGTTGGTGAGTTATAGGTTTAACCTATATATATCAAATCATAATAATAGACCACAAGATTTCATATTTCAATACACATCCCATACATAGAGATAAAAATCATTCATATGGTGAACACCTGGTAACCGACATTAACAAGATGCATATATAAGAATATCCCCATCATTCCGGGACACCCTTCGGATATGATATAAATTTCGAAGTACTAAAGCATCCGGTACTTTGGATGGGGTTTGTTAGGCCCAATAGATCTATCTTTAGGATTCGCGTCAATTAGGGTGTCTGTTCCCTAATTCTTAGATTACCAGACTTAATAAAAAGGGGCATATTCGATTTCGATAATTCAACCATAGAATGTAGTTTCACGTACTTGTGTCTATTTTGTAAATCGTTTATAAAACCTGCATGTATTCTCATCCCAAAAATATTAGATTTTAAAAGTGGGACTATAACTCACTTTCACAGATTTTTACTTCGTCGGGAAGTAAGACTTGGCCACTGGTTGATTCACGAACCTATAACAATATATACATATATATCAAAGTATATTCAAAATATATTTACAACACTTTTAATATATTTTGATGTTTTAAGTTTATTAAGTCAGCTGTCCTCGTTAGTAACCTACAACTATTTGTCCACAGTTAGATGCACAGAAATAAATCGATAAATATTATCTTGAATCAATCCACAACCCAGTGTATACGTATCTCAGTATTGATCACAACTCAAACTATATATATTTTGGAATCAACCTCAACCCTGTATAGCTAACTCCAACATTCACATATAGAGTGTCTATGGTTGTTCCGAAATATATATAGATGTGTCGACATGATAGGTCGAAACATTGTATACGTGTCTATGGTATCTCAAGATTACATAATATACAATACAAGTTGATTAAGTTATGGTTGGAATAGATTTGTTACCAATTTTCACGTAGCTAAAATGAGAAAAATTATCCAATCTTGTTTTACCCATAACTTCTTCATTTTAAATCCGTTTTGAGTGAATCAAATTGCTATGGTTTCATATTGAACTCTATTTTATGAATCTAAACAGAAAAAGTACAGGTTTATAGTCGGAAAAATAAGTTACAAGTCGTTTTTGTAAAGGTAGTCATTTCAGTCGAAAGAACGACGTCTAGATGACCATTTTAGAAAACATACTTCCACTTTGAGTTTAACCATAATTTTTGGATATAGTTTCATGTTCATAATAAAAATAATTTTCTCAGAATAACAACTTTTAAATCAAAGTTTATCATAGTTTTTAATTAACTAACCCAAAACAGCCCGCGGTGTTACTACGACGGCGTAAATCCGGTTTTACAGTGTTTTTCGTGTTTCCAGGTTTTAAATCATTAAGTTAGCATATCATATAGATATAGAACATGTGTTTAGTTGATTTTAAAAGTCAAGTTAGAAGGATTAACTTTTGTTTGCGAACAAGTTTAGAATTAACTAAACTATGTTCTAGTGATTACAAGTTTAAACCTTCGAATAAGATAGCTTTATATATATGAATCGAATGATGTTATGAACATCATTACTATCTTAAGTTCCTTGGATAAACCTACTGGAAAAGAGAAAAATGGATCTAGCTTCAATGGATCCTTGGATGGCTCGAAGTTCTTGAAGCAGAATCATGACACGAAAACAAGTTCAAGTAAGATCATCACTTGAAATAAGATTGTTATAGTTATAGAAATTGAACCAAAGTTTGAATATGATTATTACCTTGTATTAGAATGATAACCTACTGTAAGAAACAAAGATTTCTTGAGGTTGGATGACCACCTTACAAGATTGGAAGTGAGCTAGCAAACTTGAAAGTATTCTTGATTTTATGTAACTAGAACTTGTAGAATATATGAAGAACACTTAGAACTTGAAGATAGAACTTGAGAGAGATCAATTAGATGAAGAAAATTGAAGAATGAAAGTGTTTGTAGGTGTTTTTGGTCGTTGGTGTATGGATTAGATATAAAGGATATGTAATTTTGTTTTCATGTAAATAAGTCATGAATGATTACTCATATTTTTGTAATTTTATGAGATATTTCATGCTAGTTGTCAAATGATGGTTCCCACATGTGTTAGGTGACTCACATGGGCTGCTAAGAGCTGATCATTGGAGTGTATATACCAATAGTACATACATCTAAAAGCTGTGTATTGTACGAGTACGAATACGGGTGCATACGAGTAGAATTGTTGATGAAACTGAACGAGGATGTAATTGTAAGCATTTTTGTTAAGTAGAAGTATTTTGATAAGTGTATTGAAGTCTTTCAAAAGTTTATAAATACATATTAAAACACTACATGTATATACATTTTAACTGAGTCGTTATGTCATCGTTAGTCGTTACATGTAAGTGTTGTTTTGAAACCTTTAGGTTAACGATCTTGTTAAATGTTGTTAACCCAATGTTTATAATATCAAATGAGATTTTAAATTATTATATTATTATGATATTATCATGTATGAATATCTCTTAATATGATATATATACATTAAATGTCTTTACAACGATAATCGTTACATATATGTCTCGTTTAAAAATCATTAAGTTAGTAGTCTTGTTTTTACATATGTAGTTCATTGTTAATATACTTAATGATATGTTTACTTATCATAGTATCATGTTAACTATATATATATCCATATATATGTCATCATATAGTTTTTACAAGTTTTAACGTTCGTGAATCACCGGTCAACTTGGGTGGTCAATTGTCTATATGAAACATATTTCAATTAATCAAGTCTTAACAAGTTTGATTGCTTAACATGTTGGAAACATTTAATAATGTAAATATCAATCTCAATTAATATATATAAACATGGAAAAGTTCGGGTCACTACAGTACCTACCCGTTAAATAAATTTCGTCCCGAAATTTTAAGCTGTTGAAGGTGTTGACGAATCTTCTGGAAATAGATGCGGGTATTTCTTCTTCATCTGATCTTCACGCTCCCAGGTGAACTCGGGTCCTCTATGAGCATTCCATCGAACCTTAACAATTGGTATCTTGTTTTGCTTAAGTCTTTTAACCTCATGATCCATTATTTCGACGGGTTCTTCGATGAATTGAAGTTTTTCGTTGATTTGGATTTCATCTAACGGAATAGTGAGATCTTCTTTAGCAAAACATTTCTTCAAATTCGAGACGTGGAAAGTGTTATGTACAGCCGCGAGTTGTTGAGGTAACTCAAGTCGGTAAGCTACTGGTCCGACACGATCAATAATCTTGAATGGTCCAATATACCTTGGATTTAATTTCCCTAGTTTACCAAATCGAACAACGCCTTTCCAAGGTGCAACTTTAAGCATGACCATCTCTCCAATTTCAAATTCTATATCTTTTCTGTTAATGTCAGCGTAGCTCTTTTGTCGACTTTGGGCGGTTTTCAACCGTTGTTGAATTTGGATGATCTTCTCGGTAGTTTCTTGTATAATCTCTGGACCCGTAATCTGTCTATCCCCCACTTTACTCCAACAAATCGGAGACCTGCACTTTCTACCATAAAGTGCTTCAAACGGCGCCATCTCAATGCTTGAATGGTAGCTGTTGTTGTAGGAAAATTCTGCTAACGGTAGATGTCGATCCTAACTGTTTCCGAAATCAATAACACATGCTCGTAGCATGTCTTCAAGCGTTTGTATCGCCCTTTCGCTCTGCCCATCAGTTTGTGGATGATAGGCAGTACTCATGTCTAGACGAGTTCCTAATGCTTGCTGCAATGTCTGCCAGAATCTTGAAATAAACCTGCCATCCCTATCAGAGATAATAGAGATTGGTATTCCATGTCTGGAGATGACTTCCTTCAAATACAGTCATGCTAACTTCTCCATCTTGTCATCTTCTCTTATTGGCAGGAACTGTGCTGATTTGGTGAGACGATCAACTATTACCCAAATAGTATCAAAACCACTTGCAGTCCTTGGCAATTTAGTGATGAAATCCATGGTAATGTTTTCCCATTTCCATTCTGGGATTTCAGGTTGTTGAAGTAGACCTGATGGTTTCTGATGCTCAGCTTTGACCTTAGAACACGTCAAACATTCTCCTACGTATTTAGCAACATCGGCTTTCATACCCAGCCACCAAAAATATTTCCTGAGATCCTTGTACATCTTCCCCGTTCCAGGATGTATTGAGTATCTGGTTTTATGAGCTTCTCTAAGTACTATTTCTCTCATATCTCCAAATTTTGGTACCCAAATTCTTTCAGCCCTATACCGGGTTCCGTCTTCCCGAATATTAAGATGCTTCTCCGATCCTTTGGGTATTTCATCCTTTAAATTTCCCTCTTTTAAAACTCCTTGTTGCGCCTCCTTTATTTGAGTAGTAAGGTTATTATGAATCATTATATTCATAGATTTTACTCGAATGGGTTCTCTGTCCTTCCTGCTCAAGGCATCGGCTACCACATTTGCCTTCCCCGGGTGGTAACGAATATCAAAGTCGTAATCATTCAACAATTCAATCCACCTACGCTGCCTCATATTCAGTTGTTTCTGATTAAATATGTGTTGAAGACTTTTGTGGTCGGTATATATAATACTTTTGACCCCATATAAGTAGTGCCTCCAAGTCTTTAATGCAAAAACAACCGCGCCTAATTCCAAATCATGCGTCGTATAATTTTGCTCGTGAATCTTCAATTGTCTAGAGGCATAAGCAATCACCTTCGTTCGTTGCATTAATACACAACCGAGACCTTGCTTTGATGCGTCACAATAAATCACAAAATCATCATTCCCTTCAGGCAATGACAATATAGGTGCCGTAGTTAGCTTTTTATTCAATAACTGAAACGCTTTCTCTTGTTCATCCTTCCATTCAAATTTCTTCCCTTTATGCGTTAATGCAGTTAAGGGTTTTGCTATTCTGGAAAAGTCTTGGATGAACCTTCTGTAGTAACCAGCTAGTCCTAAAAACTGGCATATGTGTTTTGGAGTTTTCGGGGTTTCCCACTTTTCAACAGTTTCTATCTTTGCCGGATCCACCTTAATACCTTCTTTGTTCACTATGTGACCGGGGAATTGAACTTCTTCCAACCAAAATGCACACTTTGAAAACTTAGCGTACAATTCTTCCTTCCTCAATACTTCTAACACCTTTCTCAAATGTTCACCGTGTTCTTGGTCATTCTTTGAGTAAATAAGTATGTCATCAATAAAAACAATGACAAACTTGTCAAGGTATGGTCCACACACTCGGTTCATAAGGTCCATGAACACAGCTGGTGCATTAGTTAAACCAAACGGCATGACCATAAACTCGTAATGACCGTAACGTGTTCTGAAAGCAGTCTTTGGAATATCATCTTCTTTCACCCGCATTTGATGATACCCGGAACGTAAGTCAATCTTTGAATAAACAGACGAGCCTTGTAGTTGATCAAATAAGTCGTCGATTCTCGGTAGTGGGTAGCGGTTCTTGATGGTAAGTTTGTTCAACTCTCGGTAGTCGATACACAACCTGAATGTACCATCTTTCTTCTTGACAAACAAAACAGGAGCTCCCCACGGTGATGTGCTTGGTCGAATGAAACCACGCTCTAAAAGTTCTTGTAATTAGCTTTGCAGTTCTTTCATCTCGCTGGGTGCGAGTCTGTAAGGAGCACGAGCTATTGGTGCAGCTCCTGGTACAAGATCTATTTGAAATTCAACGGATCGATGTGGGGGTAATCCCGGTAATTCTTTCGGAAATACATCGGGAAATTCTTTTGCAATGGGAACATCATTGATGCTCTTTTCTTCAGTTTGTACTTTCTTGACGTGTGCTAGAACAGCATAGCAACCTTTTCTTATTAGTTTTTGTGCCTTCAAATTACTAATAAGATGTAGCTTCGTGTTGCCCTTTTCTCCGTACACCATTAAGGGTTTTCCTTTTTCTCGTATAATGCGAATTGCATTTTTGTAACAAACGATCTCTGCTTTCACTTCTTTCAACCAGTCCATACCGATTATCACATCAAAACTCCCTAACTCTACTGGTATCAAATCAATCTTAAATGTTTCGCTAACCAGTTTAATTTCTCGATTCCGACATATATTATCTGCTGAAATTAATTTACCATTTGCTAATTCGAGTAAAAATTTACTATCCAAAGGCGTCAATGGACAACTTAATTTAGCACAAAAATCTCTACTCATATAGCTTCTATCCGCACCCGAATCAAATAAAACGTAAGCAGATTTATTGTCAATAAGAAACGTACCCGTAACAAGCTCCGGGTCTTCCTGTGCCTCTGCCGCATTAATATTGAAAACTCTTCCGCGGCCTTGTCCATTCGTGTTCTCCTGGTTCGGGCAATTTCTAATAATGTGGCCTGGTTTTCCACATTTATAACAAACTACATTGGCATAACTTGCTCCGACACTACTTGCTCCGCCATTACTCGTTCCGACACCATTTGTTCCTTTCGTTCTATTAACGCCTGGTCCGTAGACCTCACACTTCGCCGCGCTATGACCATTTCTTTTACACTTGTTGCAAAATTTGGTGCAGAACCCCGAGTGATACTTTTCACACCTTTGGCATAGCTGCTTCTGATTGTTGTTGTTGTTGTGGTTATTATTGTTGTTGGGATGATTGTTGTAGTTGCTGTTGTTGTTGTTGTTGTCGGGCCGTTTGTTGTAGTTGCAATTGATGTTGCGATTGTTGGGGTAATTGTTGCGATTATTGTTGTAATTGCTGTTGTTGTTGTATTGTTGATTCTTATCACCGTTTTCCTCCCACTTTCTTTTGACTTGCTTCACATTGGTCTCTTCAGCAGTCTGTTCTTTAATTCTTTCTTCAATCTGGTTCACTAGTTTGTGAGCCATTCTACATGCCTGTTGTATGGAGGCGGGCTCGTGTGAACTTATATCTTCTTGGATTCTTTCCGGTAATCCTTTCACAAACGCGTCGATCTTCTCTTCCTCATCTTCGAATGCTCCCGGACACAATAAGCACAATTCTGTGAATCGTCTTTCGTACGTGGTAATATCAAATCCTTGGGTTCGTAACCCTCTAAGTTCTGTCTTGAGCTTATTGACCTCGGTTCTGGGACGGTACTTCTCATTCATCAAGTGCTTGAATGCTGACCACGGTAGTGCGTACGCATCGTCTTGTCCTACTTGCTCTAGATAGGTATTCCACCATGTTAATGTAGAACCTGTGAAGGTATGCGTAGCGTACTTCACTTTGTCCTCTTCAGTACACTTACTTATGGCAAACACCAATTCGACCTTCTCGGTCCACCGTTTCAATCCGATCGGTCCTTCGGTTCCATCAAATTCCAAAGGTTTGCAGGCAGTGAATTCTTTGTAGGTGCATCCTACACGATTTCCTGTACTGCTAGATCCAAGGTTATTGTTGGTATGTAGCGCAGCCTGTACTGCGGCTATGTTTGAAGCTAGAAAAGTACAGAATTCCTCTTCATTCATATTCACGGTGTGTCGAGTAGTCGGTGCCATTTCCTTCAAAATAGTCAAATGGAACAAGTTAATCATACAGAATATTAAGAGTAGTTAATAGTATTTCGTAGCATAATATGAACTCATTTATAAAAGCTTTTTCTTCATATTAGCGTTTTATAAGTTTAAATTCGGGTAGTACCTACCCGTTAAGTTCATACTTAGTAGCTAATATACAATTCAACTACTACAATTCTATATGAAAAACTGATTATAATAATATTTCGCGTTCAAACTTTTTCACAATATTTTACAAACTTACAATACCGCTTATTTTACATATAGCATGAAATATAGCACACAATAAATTTGATACAAGATGGTTGTGAAGATAATTCTAGCTAGTACACAAGTCGTTCAGCAAAGGCAATAAAGACACGTAATTCATACGTCCAGAAACAAGTCATGCATTCTGGTTTTACTAGGATTACTTCCCATCCTTGGTCTTGTGGAACATAACCGTTATGGCCGTTGATAAGACAGCGTGTTGTAACGTCGTCAAAGGGACGAGGGTTACGTAATTTCCAAGAGTCCCGTAACAATCTAAAAACCTCATTTCTTACCCCAATTACCGACTCCGTCACTTGTGGGAACGTTTTGTTTAATAGTTGTAGCCCAATGTTCTTGTTCTCACTTTGGTGAGAAGCGAACATTACTAATCCGTAAGCATAACATGCTTCTTTATGTTGCATGTTAGCCGCTTTTTCTAAATCACGAAGTCCAATATTCGAATATTTTGAGTCAAAATAATTTCTTAACCCATTGCGTAAAATATCATTTGGGTTCCCCGCAATATATGCATCAAAGTAAACACATCGTAACTTATGGATTTCCCAATGTGATATCCCCCATCTTTCGAACGAAAGCCTTTTATAAACCAAGGCATTCTTGGAACATTCTTCGAATGTCTTACAAACTGATCTCGCCTTAAATAGTTGTGCCGATGAATTCTGACCGAGTCTAGACAAGATTTCATCAATCATGTCTCCGGGTAGGTCTCTTAAAATATTGGGTTGTCTATCCATTTTGTGTTTTTATACTGTAAAATAGACAAGAGTTAGAGTCATAAAAAAAATACTTATTAATACAAGCAATTTTTACATATATCATAAAGCATAAGCACACTATATTACATATATTACACCACACGAATACAACTATCTTATTCCGACTCGCTCGTTTCTTCTTGTTCGATTTTGGTTCGTTTTGCCAAGTTTCTAGGGATATATGATGTTCCCCTAATACGAGCCGTCGTTGTCCACATTGGTTTAGAAAAACCTGGTGGTTTAGAGGTTCCCGGGTCATTGTTACAACTTAAGGACTTCGGGGGTTGACGATACATATAAAGTTCATCGGGGTTGGAATTAGATTTCTCTATTTTTATGCCCTTTCCCTTATTATTTTCTTTTGCCTTTTTAAATTCAGTTGGGGTAATTTCTATAACATCATCGGAATTCTCGTCGGAATCCGATTCATCGGAGAATTGGTAATCCTCCCAATATTTTGCTTCCTTGGCGGAAACACCATTCACCATAATTAACCTTGGTCGGTTGGTTGAGGATTTTCTTTTACTTAACCGTTTTATTATTTCCCCCACCGGTTCTATTTCTTCATCCGGTTCCGATTCTTCTTCCGGTTCCGATTCTTCTTCCGGTTCCGACTCTTCTTCCGGTTTCTCTTCGGGAACTTGTGAATCAGTCCACGAATCATTCCAATTTACATTTGACTCTTCATTATTATTAGGTGAGTCAATGGGACTTGTTCTAGAGGTAGACATCTATCACATAATATCAAACGCGTTAAGAGATTAATATATCACATAATATTCACATGTTAAAAATATATAGTTTCCAACAAAATTTGTTAAGCAATCATTTTTTTCAAGTAAACACGGTCGAAGTCCAGACTCACTAATGCATCCTAACAAACTCGATAAGACACACTAATGCAAAATTCTGGTTCTCTAAGACCAACGCTCGGATACCAACTGAAATGTCCCGTTCTTATTGATTAAAAACGTTCCATATTAATTGATTTCGTTGCGAGGTTTTGACCTCTATATGAGACGTTTTTCAAAGACTGCATTCATTTTAAAACAAACCATAACCTTTATTTCATCAATAAAGGTTTAAAAAGCTTTACGTAGATTATCAAATAATGATAATCTAAAATATCCTGTTTACACACGACCATTACATAATGGTTTACAATACAAATATGTTACAATAAAATAAGTTTCTTGAATGCAGTTTTTACACAATATCATACAAGCATGGACTCCAAATCTCGTCCTTATTTAAGTATGCGACAGCGGAAGCTCTTAATAATCACCTGAGAATAAACATGCTTAAAACGTCAACAAAAATGTTGGTGAGTTATAGGTTTAACCTATATATATCAAATCATAATAATAGACCACAAGATTTCATATTTCAATACACATCCCATACATAGAGATAAAAATCATTCATATGGTGAACACCTGGTAACCGACATTAACAAGATGCATATATAAGAATATCCCCATCATTCCGGGACACCCTTCGGATATGATATAAATTTCGAAGTACTAAAGCATCCGGTACTTTGGATGGGGTTTGTTAGGCCCAATAGATCTATCTTTAGGATTCGCGTCAATTAGGGTGTCTGTTCCCTAATTCTTTAGATTACCAGACTTAATAAAAAGGGGCATATTCTATTTCGATAATTCAACCATAGAATGTAGTTTCACGTACTTGTGTCTATTTTGTAAATCGTTTATAAAACCTGCATGTATTCTCATCCCAAAAATATTAGATTTTAAAAGTGGGACTATAACTCACTTTCACAGATTTTTACTTCGTCGGGAAGTAAGACTTGGCCACTGGTTGATTCACGAACCTATAACAATATATACATATATATCAAAGTATATTCAAAATATATTTACAACACTTTTAATATATTTTGATGTTTTAAATTTATTAAGTCAGCTGTCCTCGTTAGTAACCTACAACTAGTTGTCCACAGTTAGATGTACAGAAATAAATCGATAAATATTATCTTGAATCAATCCACGATCCAGTGTATACGTATCTCAGTATTGATCACAACTCAAACTATATATATTTTGGAATCAACCTCAACCCTGTGTAGCTAACTCCAACATTCACATATAGAGTGTCTATGGTTGTTCCGAAATATATATAGATGTGTCGACATGATAGGTCGAAACATTGTATACGTGTCTATGGTATCTCAAGATTACATAATATACAATACAAGTTGATTAAGTTATGGTTGGAATAGATTTGTTACCAATTTTCACGTAGCTAAAATGAGAAAAATTATCCAATCTTGTTTTACCCATAACTTCTTCATTTTAAATCCGTTTTGAGTGAATCAAATTGCTATGGTTTCATATTGAACTCTATTTTATGAATCTAAACAGAAAAAGTACAGGTTTATAGTCGGAAAAATAAGTTACAAGTCGTTTTTGTAAAGGTAGTCATTTCAGTCGAAAGAACGACGTCTAGATGACCATTTTAGAAAACATACTTTCACTTTGAGTTTAACCATAATTTTTGGATATAGTTTCATGTTCATAATAAAAATAATTTTCTCAGAATAACAACTTTTAAATCAAAGTTTATCATAGTTTTTAATTAACTAACCCAAAACAGCCCGCGGTGTTACTACGACGGCGTAAATCCGGTTTTACAGTGTTTTTCGCGTTTCCAGGTTTTAAATCATTAAGTTAGCATATCATATAGATATAGAACATGTGTTTAGTTGATTTTAAAATTCAAGTTAGAAGGATTAACTTTTATTTGCGAACAAGTTTAGAATTAACTAAACTATGTTCTAGTGATTACAAGTTTAAACCTTCGAATAAGATAGCTTTATATATATGAATCGAATGATGTTATGAACATCATTACTACCTTAAGTTCCTTGGATAAACCTACTGGAAAAGAGAAAAATGGATCTAGCTTCAATGGATCCTTGGATGGCTCGAAGTTCTTGAAGCAGAATCATGACACGAAAACAAGTTCAAGTAAGATCATCACTTGAAATAAGATTGTTATAGTTATAGAAATTGAACCAAAGTTTGAATATGATTATTACCTTGTATTAGAATGATAACCTACTATAAGAAACAAAGATTTCTTGAGGTTGGATGATCACCTTACAAGATTGGAAGTGAGCTAGCAAACTTGAAAGTATTCTTGATTTTATGTAACTAGAACTTGTAGAATATATGAAGAACACTTAGAACTTGAAGATAGAACTTGAGAGAGATCAATTAGATGAAGAAAATTTAAGAATGAGAGTGTTTGTAGGTGTTTTTGGTCGTTGGTGTATGGATTAGATATAAAGGATATGTAATTTTGTTTTCATGTAAATAAGTCATGAATGATTACTCATATTTTTATAATTTTATGAGATATTTCATGCTAGTTGTCAAATGATGGTTCCCACATGTGTTAGGTGACTCACATGGGCTGCTAAGAGCTGATCATTGGAGTGTATATACCAAAAGTACATACATCTAAAAGCTGTGTATTGTACGAGTACGAATACGGGTGCAAACGAGTAGAATTGTTGATGAAACTGAACGAGGATGTAATTGTAAGCATTTTTGTTAAGTAGAAGTATTTTGATAAGTGTATTGAAGTCTTTCAAAAGTTTATAAATACATATTAAAACACTATGTGATGACCCGGAAATTTCTGACTAAATTTAAACTTTATCTTTATATTATTCTGACATGATAAGCAATGTTTGTTAAGTTAAATCTCAAGGATTTTAAAGTATGTTTATACATTCATTTAAACCTCGACCAAATTCCAATGATTCACGAACCATTAAATGAACATATATGAATATGTATGTATATGTGTATATGTTATAAATTGAAAATGTCAACAAAGTATTTAAACGTATAATGCTTTATATGAACGTATTTGTTTCAGTATGATTATCGACAAAATTAAAAAAATATATATTAAATGATTGAATTATCAGAAACATTGAATTATGATTACAAGTCTCTGTTGAGAGGTCCACTATGATTTGAGAAAATCTATTCCTCTTAACGATATTCGAAATAATTTGTAAAGCTATTTATAAATAAAAATAAAAAGTGTCATTTACGAAAGTTAGACAAAAGCTAGTGGAGAATTGGTTTCCATAATATTCTATTAATCTATTTTCAAACGTACAAAAACGTTTTCAGTTTAAAAAGAACTTTATTATTAAAATGTATATAACTTTTATAAATATCTAGAATCACTTTTGACAACTCATTACTTAACCATTATAATAAATATAACGATATTTATATTTTATTTCATTAAATATATATAACGATTTAAATTAATATTATATATATTTATACGCGTATTATACATACATAGTTTTTATACTTTAACTTTACCTTTACTTTACCTTTACTTTACTTTTACTTTAATAATCCACTTTAATAATTCATACTTTAATAATTCACTTTAATAATTCATACTTTAATAATTCACTTTAATAATTCATACTTTAATAATTCATTTTAATAATTCAAAAATCTATTATAAATAGAATTCAATAGGTTTCATTATTTCATAGAAACTTGAAAATATATTTCTCTAAACTCTCTCAATCGATTTATATATATATATATATATATATATATATATATATATATATATATATATATATATATATATATATATATATTTGCTCTGTATTATTTCAAGATATTATTAGTATACATAAAATATTACGACGGAGTGATGTCCGAGTGATTTCAAAATAGTTTTTTGAATGAGTCGAAGCTAAGGAAATTATGGGTTATAGCTATGGAGGTGATGGGTATGGTTCATGGGTATGCTCATGAGGTCAATCTAGTGTTTATCATCTCCGTTGCGTCTACGTACTTTCCTGCAATATTGAATCTCAATATTGATACGTAAGCACTCATAACTTAACTTTTATATATCAATAGTGTATCCCTGACTAGTGCTCTAGTATATAGGATTATGCATGCTTGTACATTCGATATTGTCCTTAGATAGGTTTGTTGAATCCTGAATTAGATACATATGCTACTGAGATAGGGTATATGATATGCATGTCATTGGAAAGCTAGCGAAAAATTAAGAACTTTTCATTTAGATATCGAATGGTTTCGATGAACGGATTAGAAGTTATAGTCAACTGAATTTTAGTATTATTGTTAAAATGATTATTATTACTATCGTCGTTATTATTTTAATAGAAATATCATTGTTATTATAAAATATCATTATTACTATTATGTTAGTATTATCATTTTATCATAATACCATTTTTAGTAAATATAAATATTGTTATTTTTTTATAGAATAATAATAATTATTATTACAAAATAATACAACTTTTACTTATTATTATTATGATTAATATTATTTTATCAAATAAATAGGGGATACAAAGATATTTTTCACCACGCGTAATATAATTACATTAATAATACTTACCACTATAGTTTTACGATATTAAGTGAACTTTATAAATTTTACTACTTAAGATATATAAAAGTATATTTTATCATATATAAACGTTAATATAAATTTTTATTAATAAATGACTTTTATTATTATAAAATCTAATAAATATATTTAAATATATAAAATGACTATAGTTAAGTTATATAATAAACACGTATAAATTTTAGAAGTCATTTTGGGTCAAGTTGACTTTTGTTGACTTTTGCATATTAGTCTCGAGCATTAGGATTGTGGTACACTATGACTTGACCAAAAATTGTTAGACAAATATTGACCAACATATAAATATATATAATTAATATAGGTTCGTGAATCCGAGGTCAACCTTGCACTTATTAAATGACGTTATATGTATTTTTACTACGAAATACAGTATGGTGAGTTTCATTACTCCCTTTTTATATATATTTTTGGGCTGAGAATACATGCGCTGTTTTATAAATGTTTTACGAAATAGGCACAAGTACTAAAACTAATTCTATGTGGGTTTAAACCAGAAATATACCCTTAGCTTGGTAACATTAAACTACTTGTCTATGTACGGTAGGCGCGAATCCTAAAGATAGATCTATTGGGCCTGACAAACCCCATCCTGACTATGGGATGCTTTAGTACTTCGAGGTTATTTTAAACACACCTGATCTGGTATACTTTAGAGGGTAAAACATGAACATTAAGGCTTGTTACCGGATGCCTACAACTTATAGAATACTTTTATACACTTGCGAGTGTACATATATTTATAAACGGAAATCTTGTGGTCTATTAATATATTGAAATGATTGTTATGATAAACCTATGAACTCACCAACCTTTTGGTTGACACTTTAAAGCATGTTTATTCTCAGGTATTAAAGAAATCTTCCGCTGTGCATTAGCTCATTTTAAGGATATTACTTGGAGTCATTCATGGCATATTTTGAAAGACGTTGCATTCGAGTCATTGAGTTCATCAAGATTATTATTATGTCAATTATAGTTGGATGTATTATGAAATGGTGTGCATGCCATCAACTTTCATTGTAAAGAAAGTTTGTCTTTTAAAAACGAATGCAATGTTTGTAAAATGTATCATATAGAGGTCAAATACCTCGCGATGAAATCAACTATTGTGAATCGTTTATAATGTATATGAACGGGTCCTTTCAGTTGGTATCAGAGCGTTCGTCCTAGTGAACCAGGTCTTGCATGAGTGTGTCTAACTGATAGCTGTTAGGATGCATTAGTAAGTCTGGACTTCGACCGTGTCTGCATGTCAAAAGTTTTGCTTATCATTTTTTGTCGGAAATTACATGTTTATCATTCTTAAGTCTAGACACGTTTTCCTGCATTTATTGCATAAATAGTATATAGACAAAAATTCATATCTTAGCGTATCTGTTACTGTAAACTTTTCCTGACATCTTCCGAAAATTTCTCCGTGATTTATGGAATTTGGTATTATATATACATATGTAAATTATGTATTGAAGAATACCAAACTACATTCTATAATCTAATTCATATAAAAAAAAATCATCTCCCTAATTATACAAGATGGATCCCGTATCTAGTTCAAATTCCTTAAACTCTGACAGCTATTCCGATATGGATATTCACCTGAATTCCGAAGACAGTGTAACCGGAATGGATCAACCAATTAGCCATCATCTATTCTGGATGAATTGGGGATGGGTTGGTAGCCTACTTAATTATTGGAGACAAGAAGAAGGCGATCCCTTCCATCCACCACATTGCCCTCTTGGCGAAGAACCTGAAGCACTTACCGGCGAACCTGTTCGTAATACCATTTTCTCTCTCATCTCTAGAATATCTCGTCATGATCATATACTCTCTCAAATTCTGGATCTTATTCATCCGCTCGTCCGAACCGCCAATCATCCCGGTGTAGTAGAAGAAGTCAACGAGCTTCGCGCTCGGGTAGTGGCTGTGGAGAATATGGTGCAAAGGTTACAAGCACCATCAGAATCTCCGGCATCAACAGTACCACCGACAACAACACCAACAGTACCATTACCACCACCAACAACATCCACACCGCAAGCCTCAACATCACAATATGTACCTTTAACATCAACGTCATACGCATCGTAGTTACCAAGAAATACCAGCAACAATAACCGATGAAGTATTAACTTATTTCCCCTGAAGAAATTTTATGTATATTTAATATATATGAATTTTGAAATCAAAATAAATCTTTTCGTACTAAGCTATTACGTGTGAATCTTAACTGGTAGGTACTACTCGGTTAGTTCATATTACTAATATGCAATGATGTACATCCTTCCTTAACAACTTAACCTTTGTTAACTACAATCTCTGTTTCAACCTAATGAATTCCATTTCATAATAAACCAAGTGTATTATTCAATTACATAATTGATTTTACATTTTCATTTTCGATGTACTCGAAACTTTTCAAAAAACATCATCTGTGCCTTGTAAGGTTCACAAAAATTCCACGAGCACCAACATCCTTCACTGAGGAATATCAATAAGAATAAATAATGAAGTGTTGATTTCATTAGTGAAATACTCCGCAAAGACTATGTAATCTTTAATGTTTTAGAGATTAATCATTTTTAAGTCAAGTCGAAAATCAAATGAGCTTAATATGATATTAACTCGTTAAATCCGTATTACATCTGAAGAAATATACATACGTATATTTTCATAAAGACTGTAATGAAAATTCTTTTGTACAAAATATTACTTGTGAAATCTTTAACGGGTAGGTAATTCCCGGGAAATATATAAGTTCACAATTAATATGTTATATTGTACATTCTTCAACTTTGATTCAAAAATTATTAACTATGCTCACAGCGATATACAATCGTTTCCATACAAATTCAAATACATATTCTGATATTGACGGATCAGAATCTAAGTCATAACTCTGAACCGGTGACATCATTCTTAGATCTCTACATCTTTCAAATCTATACTTTGACATCAAAACTGTGCAAGATCCTTTAGCGTTGTTTTTACCGAAAATAACCTTGCAATTTCTTTTTCAAAGTATCCAGTTTTACCCCCACTTTCAACCAGTCAATTTCGACTTTTCAGATTAGTCTTATTATAACCTTGACATATACATTTTTGTTACTTGAGAACCTTTTATGTCCCACCACATTAGCAGTAAATTTACCAACAACTTCATTGATCTTTGACCTTCCGAAAAGTCATTATACTCATTGAAATCGTATCATGTACTCATCCACATCTTGTAACGGCAATTGCCATACCAACTATCGGGAATTAGCAATCAGTATTTTGAAATCTTGTAGCACGTCTACGCCAACAGTTATATGTGTACATATAACGTCTACCTCCTGGACTTACATACTTCGAATGTGAAGTTTCCAAAAAACACCCCAAACTACGAAACTAGTTCTCCGAATTTTGGAAAAATGTTGATGAAGCAGCAAAAACTGTAAATGACCTTAACAGTCAAAAGTTTGATGATAAAGAATAGTATGGTGGTAAAGCTGAGAAAAAGAAAAAGTTTGGAACTGGAAAACGGATTGAGCAAAGTATGAAAGAGGCTGTGGATAAATCACAAGGACGAAACCTGTCTTCAAAGAATCCAAATGATTCAGTATCTGCTGAAGCCATTAACGAATACCTTGCTTCCGAATCTAAACCCTTGCGGACAATATTCTTCATCATCCTCTGATATTAGAAATTCTAAGATATTATCATATCTTTCATTATAAATATCCGCGATATTTCTGAAGATATTTTCACAACTAATCTTATCTGAAGTCATTTATCTCTTTGCGCTATCAGTGTTACATCATATAAGAAACTATTAGTTTCTATATTCTATAAACTTTCTAGTTTAAATTATGAATGTTTTGAAGTAGTGTTGGGAACTGAAGCATGAGTTAGTATAATATAATGACACTTGATCAACGTGATTATATTACAGTAAGTCATGCTGAGTTTCTAATGGGACATGACGATTCACAGACCATGCCGTCATCATGTTCCATGTTACACGACTCTTGTATTCTATTTAATCTCTAAAAATATCAAGAATATATTTTCTTGATGATTCGGTCTTTTCAGGGTATTCTGGTAAATTAACAAATCAAGATCGTACCATTACTATTTCCTTCTTAGAACATTAACTATGTTCATTCTGAAATTCATATCTGCGAATACTGGACCATTACAAACGTTACTTAATTGTAAGAAGAAGAAACGAAAGGACAAAACTCCAAAATAGAAATTGGAGTATAAATCGCAGCAAATAGAAGGGAGCATTTACTGTGGATGTCAATGATTATAGAAGACAAAAGCAGGGGCTTTGAAATATAAGGGAAGATATAAAATCTAACAACCACCCAAAAATTATAAACCGTATATATCAATGCATATAGCAACATAAAGACACGGAAGAACTAAAAACACTATAAAACCGAGAGTATAGTAGAAGTAAATAGATTCTTCCGGAGGCAGATGAAAAAGAAGAACGACAGATATGAAAGTGAGGAGTATATCGAGAATTAGTATTGGATGAAGCATATTGACAAATACTTTAAAATATGAGTTGAGGGAGAAAGAATAGAAGGTGTGAGTTGTAAGGAAACGAAGGAGGTGGATTTATAGTGAAATACCCGACAGAGAAATCAAGATGGATTATCGTATTAATTCGAAGAGAATCATAATCTCCTTAATCACCGAAGCATCAAATCCAACATAGATTACAAAGATTTTCTTTAAATTCGGAGATTAATTGTGATGACGTCAAAAGATATAACGAATCACTATAATCTTATTTCCTTCATTTACGATAACTTCCCTCATACGCTTCGAGTAATCGAATTATTTTATCCATACTTCTTAAACATGATAAAACTTCATAGTCGTCATAATAACATTCTCATTGTTAGCCATAACGACCTCTATCAAATTTTGGGGACGAAATTTCTTTAACGGGTAGGTACTGTGATGACCCGAAAATTTCCGACTAAATTTAAACTTTATCTTTATATTATTCTGACACGATAAGCAATGTTTGTTAAGTTAAATCTCAAGGATTTTAAACTATGTTTATACATTCATTTAAACCTCGACCAAATTCCAATGATTCACGAACCATTAAATGAACATATATGAATATGTATGTATATGTGTATATGTTATAAATTGAAAATGTCAACAAAGTATTTAAACGTATAATGCTTTATATGAACGTATTTGTTTCAATATGATTATCGACGAAATTAAAAAAATATATATTAAATGATTGAATTATCAGAAAAATTGAATTATGATTACAAGTCTCTGTTGAGAGGTCCACTATGATTTGAGAAAATCTATTCCTCTTAACGATATTCGAAATAATTTGTAAAGCTATTTATAAATAAAAATAAAAAGTGTCATTTACGAAAGTTAGACAAAAGCTAGTGGAGAATTGGTTTCCATAATATTCTATTAATCTATTTTCAAACGTACAAAAACGTTTTCAGTTTAAAAAGAACTTTATTATTAAAATGTATATAACTTTTATAAATATCTAGAATCACTTTTGACAACTCATTACTTAACCATTATAATAAATATAACGATATTTATATTTTATTTCATTAAATATATATAACGATTTAAATTAATATTATATATATTTATACGCGTATTATACATACATAGTTTTTATACTTTAACTTTACCTTTACTTTACCTTTACTTTACTTTTACTTTAGTAATCCACTTTAATAATTCATACTTTAATAATTCACTTTAATAATTCATACTTTAATAATTCACTTTAATAATTCATACTTTAATAATTCACTTTAATAATTCAAAAATCTATTATAAATAGAATTCAATAGGTTTCATTATTTCATAGAAACTTGAAAATATATTTCTCTAAACTCTCTCAATCGATTTATATATATATATATATATATATATATATATATATATATATATATATATATATATTTGCTCTGTATTATTTCAAGATATTATTAGTATACATAAAATATTACGACGGAGTGATGTCCGAGTGATTTCAAAATAGTTTTTTGAATGAGTCGAAGCTAAGGAAATTATGGGTTATAGCTATGGAGGTGATGGGTATGGTTCATGGGTATGCTCATGAGGTCAATCTAGTGTTTATCATCTCCGTTGCGTCTACCTACTTTCCTGCAATATTGAATCTCAATATTGATACGTAAGCACTCATAACTTAACTTTTATATATCAATAGTGTATCCCTGACTAATGCTCGAGTATATAGGATTATGCATGCTTGTACATTCGATATTGTCCTTAGATAGGTTTGTTGAATCCTGAATTAGATACATATGCTATTGAGATAGGGTATATGATATGCATGTCATTGGAAAGCTAGCGAAAAATTAAGAACTTTTCATTTAGATATCGAATGGTTTCGATGAACGGATTAGAAGTTATAGTCAACTGAATTTTAGTATTATTGTTAAAATGATTATTATTACTATCGTCGTTATTATTTTAATAGAAATATCATTGTTATTATAAAATATCATTATTACTATTATGTTAGTATTATCATTTTATCATAATACCATTTTTAGTAAATATAAATATTGTTATTTTTTTATAGAATAATAATAATTATTATTACAAAATAATACAACTTTTACTTATTATTATTATGATTAATATTATTTTATCAAATAAATAGGGGATACAAAGATATTTTTCACCACGCGTAATATAATTACATTAATAATACTTACCACTATAGTTTTACGATATTAAGTGAACTTTATAAATTTTACTACTTAAGATATATAAAAGTATATTTTATCATATATAAACGTTAATATAAATTTTTATTAATAAATGACTTTTATTATTATAAAATCTAATAAATATATTTAAATATATAAAACGACTATAGTTAAGTTATATAATAAACACGTATAAATTTTAGAAGTCATTTTGGGTCAAGTTGACTTTTGTTGACTTTTGCATATTAGTCTCGAGCATTAGGATTGTGGTACACTATGACTTGACCAAAAATTGTTAGACAAATGTTGACCAACATATAAATATATATAATTAATATAGGTTCGTGAATCCGAGGTCAACCTTGCACTTGTTAAATGACGTTATATGTATTTTTACTACGAAATACAGTATGGTGAGTTTCATTACTCCCTTTTTATATATATTTTTGGGCTGAGAATACATGCGCTGTTTTATAAATGTTTTACGAAATAGGCACAAGTACTAAAACTAATTCTATATGGGTTTAAACCAGAAATATACCCTTAGCTTGGTAACATTAAACTACTTGTCTATGTACGGTAGGCGCGAATCCTAAAGATAGATCTATTGGGCCTGACAAACCCCATCCTGACTATGGGATGCTTTAGTACTTCGAGGTTATTTTAAACACACCTGATCTGGTGTACTTCAGAGGGTAAAACATGAACGTTAAGGCTTGTTACCGGGTGCCTACAACTTATAGAATACTTTTATACACTTGCGAGTGTACATATATTTATAAACGGAAATCTTGTGGTCTATTAATATATTGAAATGATTGTTATGATAAACCTATGAACTCACCAACCTTTTGGTTGACACTTTAAAGCATGTTTATTCTCAGGTATTAAAGAAATCTTCCGCTGTGCATTAGCTCATTTTAAGGATATTACTTAGAGTCATTCATGGCATATTTTGAAAGACGTTGCATTCGAGTCATTGAGTTCATCAAGATTATTATTATGTCAATTATAGTTGGATGTATTATGAAATGGTGTGCAAGCCGTCAACTTTCATTGTAAAGAAAGTTTGTCTTTTAAAAACGAATGCAATGTTTGTAAAATGTATCATATAGAGGTCAAATACCTCGCGATGAAATCAACTATTGTGAATCGTTTATAATGTATATGAACGGGTCCTTTCACACTACATGTATATACATTTTAACTGAGTCGTTATGTCATCGTTAGTCGTTACATGTAAGTGTTGTTTTGAAACCTTTAGGTTAACGATCTTGTTAAATGTTGTTAACCCAATGTTTATAATATCAAATGAGATTTTAAATTATTATATTATCATGATATTATCATGTATGAATATCTCTTAATATGATATATATACATTAAATGTCTTTACAACGATAATCGTTACATATATGTCTCGTTTAAAAATCATTAAGTTAGTAGTCTTGTTTTTACATATGTAGTTCATTGTTAATATACTTAATGATATGTTTACTTATCATAGTATCATGTTACCTATATATATATATCCATATATATGTCATCATATAGTTTTTACAAGTTTTAATGTTCGTGAATCACCGGTCAACTTGGGTGGTCAATTGTCTATATGAAACATATTTCAATTAATCAAGTCTTAACAATTTTGATTGCTTAACATGTTGGAAACATTTAATAATGTAAATATCAATCTCAATTAATATATATAAACATGGAAAAGTTCGGGTCACTACAAATAACTCGCAGCTGTACATAACACTTTCCACGTCTCGAATTTGAAGAAATGTTTTGCTAAAGAAGATCTCACTATTCCGTTAGATGATATCCAAATCAACGAAAAACTTCAATTCATCGAAGAACCTGTTGAAATAATGGATCGTGAGGTTAAAAGACTTAAGCAAAACAAGATACCAATTGTTAAGGTTCGATGGAATGCTCGTAGAGGACCCGAGTTCACCTGGGAGCGTGAAGATCAGATGAAGAAGAAATACCCGCATCTATTTCCAGAAGATTCGTCAACACCTTCAACAGCTTAAAATTTCGGGACGAAATTTATTTAACGGGTAGGTACTGTAGTGACCCGAACTTTTCCATGTTTATATATATTAATTGAGATTGATATTTACATGATTAAATGTTTCCAACATGTTAAGCAATCAAACTTGTTAAGACTTGATTAATTGAAATATGTTTCATATAGACAATTGACCACCCAAGTTGACCGGTGATTCACGAACGTTAAAACTTGTAAAAACTATAAAATGACATATATATGGTTATATATATAGTTAACATGTTTTTATTATAAGTATGTATCTCATTAGGTATTTTAACAATGAGTTATATACATAAAAATGAGACTATTAATTTAAGAAACTCGAAAACGATATATATAACGATTATCGTTATAACAACGTGTTACTAGGTACATATGAATCATATTAAGATATTGATACACTTGGTTAATTATGTTAAATGATAAGTAAATATATTATTAAGTGTATAAACAATGAAATACATATGTAAAAATAAGACTACTAACTTAATGATTTCGAAACGAGACATATATGTAACGATTATCGTTGTAACGACATTTAACTGTATATACATCATACTAAGATATATTATATATCATAATATCATGATAATATAATAATTTAACATCTCATTTGTTATAATAAACAATGGGTTAACAACATTCAACAAGATCGTTAACCTAAAGGTTTCAAAACAACATTTACATGTAACGACTAACGATGACTTAACGACTCAGTTAAAATGTATGTACATGTAGTGTTTTAATATGTATTCATACACTTTTGAAAGACTTCAAGACACTTATCAAAATACTTCTACTTAACAAAAATGCTTACAATTACATCCTCGTTCAGTTTCATCAACAATTCTACTCGTATGCACCCGTATTCGTACTCGTACAATACACAGCTTTTAGATGTATGTACTATTGGTATATACACTCCAATGATCAGCTCTTAGTAGCCCATGTGAGTCACCTAACACATGTGGGAACCATCATTTGGCAACTAGCATGAAATATCTCATAAAATTACAAAAATATGAGTAATCATTCATGACTTATTTACATGAAAACAAAATTACATATCCTTTATATCTAATCCATACACCAACGACCAAAAACACCTACAAATACTTTAATTCTTCAATTTTCTTCATCTAGTTGATCTCTCTCAAGTTCTATCTTCAAGTTCTAAGTGTTCTTCATATATTCTACAAGTTCTAGTTACATAAAATCAAGAATACTTTCAAGTTTGCTAGCTCACTTCCAATCTTGTAAGGTGATCATCCAACCTCAAGAAATCTTTGTTTCTTACAGTAGGTTATCATTCTAATACAAGGTAATAATCATATTCAAACTTTGGTTCAATTTCTATAACCATAACAATCTTATTTCAAGTGATGATCTTACTTGAACTTGTTTTCGTGTCATGATTCTGCTTCAAGAACTTCGAGCCATCCAAGGATCCGTTGAAGCTAGATCCATTTTTCTCTTTTCCAGTAGGTTTATCCAAGGAACTTAAGGTAGTAATGTTGTTCATAACATCATTCAATTCATACATATAAAGCTATCTTATTCGAAGGTTTAAACTTGTAATCACTAGAACATAGTTTAGTTAATTCTAAACTTGTTCGCAAACAAAAGTTAATCCTTCTAACTTGACTTTTAAAATCAACTAAACACATGTTATATATCTATATGATATGCTAACTTAATGATTTAAAACCTGGAAACACGAAAAACACCGTAAAACCGGATTTACGCCGTCGTAGTAACACCGCGGGCTGTTTTGGGTTAGTTAATTAAAAACTATGATAAACTTTGATTTAAAAGTTGTTATTCTGAGAAAATGATTTTTATTATGAACATGAAACTATATCCAAAAATTATGGTTAAACTCAAAGTGGAAGTATGTTTTCTAAAATGGTCATCTAGACGTCGTTCTTTCGACTGAAATGACTACCTTTAAAAAAATGACTTGTAACTTATTTTTCCGACTATAAACCTATACTTTTTCTGTTTAGATTCATAAAATAGAGTTCAATATGAAACTATAGCAATTTGATTCACTCAAAACGGATTTAAAATGAAGAAGTTATGGGTAAAACAAGATTGGATAATTTTTCTCATTTTAGCTACGTGAAAATTGGTAACAAATCTATTCCAACCATAACTTAATCAACTTGTATTGTATATTATGTAATCTTGAGATACCATAGACACGTATACAATGTTTCGACCTATCATGTCGACACATCTATATATATTTCGGAACAACCATAGACACTCTATATGTGAATGTTGGAGTTAGCTATACAGGGTTGAGGTTGATTCCAAAATATATATAGTTTGAGTTGTGATCAATACTGAGATACGTATACATTGGGTCGTGGATTGATTCAAGATAATATTTATCGATTTATTTCTGTACATCTAACTGTGGACAACTAGTTGTAGGTTACTAACGAGGACAACTGACTTAATAAACTTAAAACATCAAAATATATTAAAAGTGTTGTAAATATATTTTGAACATACTTTGATATATACGTATATATTGTTATAGGTTCGTGAATCAACCAGTGGCCAAGTCTTACTTCCCGACGAAGTAAAAATCTGTGAAAGTGAGTTATAGTCCCACTTTTAAAATCTAATATTTTTAGGATGAGAATACATGCAGGTTTTATAAATGATTTACAAAATAGACACAAGTACGTGAAACTACATTCTATGGTTGAATTATCGAAATCGAATATGCCCCTTTTTATTAAGTCTGGTAATCTAAGAATTAGGGAACAGACACCCTAATTGACGCGAATCCTAAAGATAGATCTATCGGGCCCAACAAGCCCCATCCAAAGTACCGGATGCTTTAGTACTTCGAAATTTATATCATATCCGAAGGGTGTCCCGGAATGATGGGGATATTCTTATATATGCATCTTGTTAATGTCGGTTACCAGGTGTTCACCATATGAATGCTTTTTATCTCTATGTATGGGATGTGTATTGAAATATGAAATCTTGTGGTCTATTATTATGATTTGATATATATAGGTTAAACCTATAACTCACCAACATTTTTGTTGACGTTTTAAGCATGTTTATTCTCAGGTGATTATTAAGAGCTTCCGCTGTCGCATACTTAAATAAGGACGAGATTTGGAGTCCATGCTTGTATGATATTGTGTAAAAACTGCATTCAAGAAACTTATTTTGTTGTAACATATTTGTATTGTAAACCATTATGTAATGGTCGTGTGTAAGCAGGATATTTTAGATTATCATTATTTGATAATCTACGTAAAGCTTTTTAAACCTTTATTGATGAAATAAAGGTTATGGTTTGTTTTAAAATGAATGCAGTCTTTGAAAAATGTCTCATATAGAGGTCAAAACCTCGCAACGAAATCAATTAATATGGAACGTTTTTAATCAATAAGAACGGGAAATTTCAACTTGACCCCTTCTTTTAATGCCTAGTGGGGTCATCCTCCCCCACACTTATCGGACGACATATGAAATCAATGGAAAATGTTCCACGAATAAGTAATGTGAGCCAGTCATTAACTCCTCGGATAGTATATAATACAACTAAAACAATCTTTTTCATTTTCATGAGAAAGACTAAACTTGAAATGTCCCGTTCATATCGATTATAAACGTTTCATATTAATTGGTTTCGTTGCGAGGTTTTGACCTCTATATGAGACGTTTTCAAAGACTGCATTCGATTTTTAATACAAACCATAACCTTTACTTTATCGATAAAGGTTTAAAAGACATAGCGTAGATTGCCAAATAATGGCAATCTAAAGTACAACGTTTACATATGACTGTTACATAATGGGTTACGATAATATATTACAACAAATTATTTTCCGAATGCAGTTTTTCTTTAAATATTATCATACAAGCATGCTGACTCCAAATCTTGTCTTTAATTTAGCATGCAACAGCGGAAGCTCTTAATAATCACCTGAGAATAAACATGCTTAAAACGTCAACAAAAATGTTGGTGAGTTATAGGTTTAGCCTATATATATTAAATTGTAATTAATAGACCACAAGATTTCATATTTCCATTTCTCATAAACAACATGCATGCATAATAGCAATCTGCATAAAAAAATTTCATTCATATGGTGAACACCTGGTAACCGACATTAACAAGATGCATATAGAATATCCCCATCATTCCGGGACATCCTTCGGACATGATAATTTCGAAGTACTAAAGCATCCGCAACAACGGATGGGGTTTGTTGGGCCCAATAGATCTATCTTTAGGATTCGCGTCAATTAGTAGACCGGTTTACTAATTCTTAGGCTACCAAGCTAAAAGGGGCATATTCAGCTTCGATCATTCAACTATAGAATGTAGTTTCACGTACTTGTGTCTATTTTGTAAAACATTTATAAAATTGCATGTATTCTCATCCCCAAAAAAAAATATTAGATTTTTAAAAGTGGGACTATAACTCACTTTCACAGATTTTCACTTCGTCGGAAAAAGACTTGGCCACGGGTCGATTCACAAACCTATAACAAATATATACATATGTATCAACATATGATCGAAATATATTCACAAAATTTTTATTACGTTTTGACGTTTTAAATTTGTTAAGTTAACAGTCCAACGTTAGTAGTCCACAATTAGTTTTCCGCAGTTAGTAATACAGAAATAAATCAATATATATTATCTAGAATCAATCCACGACCCAGTGTATACAAGTCTCAGACTCGATCACAACTCAAAGTATATATATTATTTTAGAATCAACCTCAACCCTGTATAGCTAACTCGAGCATTACCGCATATAGAGTGTCTATGGTTATTCCAAATAATATATATAGATGACGTCGATATGATATGTCAAAACATTGTATACGTGTCTATGGTCTATCAAGATTACATAATATATGTTAGAATACATGTATAATACAATATAAGTTAGTTAAGTTATGGTTAGTATAGATTTGTTACAAAGTTTCACGTAGCTAAAACAAGCAAAAATATTCAATTTTGTTTTACCCATAACTTCTTCGTTTTAAATCCGTTTTGAGTGAATCAAGTTGCTATGATTTCATAATGAACTGAAATTTATGAAACTAAATAAAAAAAGTATAAGTTTATAGTCAGAAATACAGGTTACAAATCATTTTTGTAAGAGGTAGTCATTTCCGTCGAAAGAACGACATCTTGATGACCATTTTGAAAAACATACTTCCACTTTGAGTTTAACCATGATTTTTGGATATAGTTTCATGTTCATATGAAATAAAATTTTCCCAGAAGAACAACTTTTAAATCAAAGGTTATCATAGTTTTTAATTATCCAACCCAAAATAGCCCCCGGGTTAACTACGACGGCGTATGTCTGGTTTTACGGTGTTCTTCGTGTTTCCAGGTTTTAAATCATTAAGTTAGCATATCATATAGATATAGAACATGTGTTTAGTTGATTTTAAAAGTTAAGTTAGAAGGATTAACTTTGTTTGCGAACAAGTTTAGAATTAACTAAACTATGTTCTAGTGATTACGAGTTTAAATCTTCGAATAAGATAGTTACATATATATAAATCAAATTATGTTATGAACATCATTACTACCTCAAGTTTAGTAGGTAATACTACTGGAAGTGACAAGAAATGATCTAGCTTCAAAGGATCTTGGATGGCTTGAAAGTTCTTGAACTAGAATCATGACATGAAAACAAGTTCAAGTAAGATTTTTACTCGAATTAAGATAGTTTATAGTTATAGAAATTGAATCAAGGTTTGAATATGAGTGTTACCTTGAATTAAAATAGTAACCTACTGTAAATAACAGAGATTTCTTGATCTTAGATGATTACTTGGGATGGATTAGAAAGCTTGGAAGTAGACTTGTAAACTTGAAAGTGTTCTTGATGTGTTCTTGAGTTGTTGTTTTGAAAGTTGATCTAGGTTAGGATTTATGAACTAGATTGAGTTAGATTTTATTGAAGATGATGAAGAACACTTAGAACAATGAGAGAACACTTGATTGAGAGTTGTTTGATGCATGAAAGTTGAAAAATGAGAGTGTTATGGTTGGTGCTAGTTCACGTGAATATGGAGTACACATATAGTCTCCATTAGTTTGTATTTTTGTTAGATATTTCATGCTAGTTGCCAAATGATGGTTCCCACATGTCTTGGTGATTCACAAGGGCTACTAAGAGCTGATCATTGAAGTGTATATACCAATAGTATATACATTTAGAAGCTATGTATTGTACGAGTACGAATACGGGTGCATACAAGTAGAATTGTTGATGAAAATGAACGAGAATGTAATTGTGAGCATTTTTTCTAAGTAGAAGTACTTTGATATGTGTCATGAAGTCTTTCAAAAGTGTACTAATACATCTTAATACACTACATGTATATACATTTTAACTGAGTCGTTAAGTCATCGTTAGTCGTTACATGTAAGTGTTGTTTTGAAACCTTTAAGTTAACGATTTAGTTAAATGTAAGTAATCCCATTGTTATTATATTTAATGAGATGTTAAATTGTTACATTATCATGATAACATGATGTACTAATATATCTTAATATGATATATAAATATTAAAACGTTATTACAACGATAATCGTTACGTATAGATAACGTTTTGAATTTCTTAAGTTAGTAGTCTTGTTTTATGTACAAGGTTCATTGTTAATATACATAATGAGATACTTTAATTATCATTTCATCATGTTAAACATATATATATATATACATATATATATACATATATATATATATACATATATATATATACATATATATATATATATATACATATATATATATATATATATATAATATCATGTTATATACAAGTTATAACGTTCATGAATCATCGGACAAACTGGGTGGTCAAACTGTTAACACAAAAACCGTTTCTATTAATCAAGTCTTGACAAGTTTGATTGCTTAACATGTTGGAAATATTTATTCATGTAAATATTAATCTCATATAATATATACTCATGGAAAAGTTCGGGTCACTACAGTACCTACCCGTTAAATAAATTTCATCCCGAAATTTTAAGCAGTTGGAGGTGTTGACGTATCATCTGGAAATAAGTGCGGATATTTCTTCTTCATCTGCTCTTCACGCTCCCAGGTGAACGCGGGTCCTCTACGAGCATTCCATCGAACCTTAACGATTGGTATTTTATTTTGCTTAAGTATTTTAACCTCACGATCCATTATTTCGACGGGTTCTTCAATGAATTGAAGTTTTTCATTGATTTGGATTTCGTCTAAAGGAATAGTGAGATCTTTTTTGGCTAAGCATTTCTTCAAATTCGATACGTGAAAAGTATCATGTACGCTGGCGAGTTGTTGAGGTAAATCAAGTCGGTAAGCTACTGGTCCGACACGATCTATAATCTTGAATGGTCCAATGTACCTTGGATTCCGTTTCCCTCGTTTACCAAATCAAACAACACCTTTCCAAGGTGATACCTTGAGTATGACCATGTCACCAATTTCAAATTCTATATCTTTTCTTTTACTGTCCGCGTAGCTCTTTTGTCGACTTTGGGCGGTTTTCAACCGTTGTTGAATTTGAATGATTTTCTCGGTAGTTTCTTGGATAATTTATGGACCCGTAATTTATCTATCCCTCACTTCGTTCAAACAAATCAGAGACCTACAATTTCTGCCATAAAGTGCTTCAAACGGTGTCATCTCAATACTCGAGTTGTAACTGTTGTTGTAGGAAAATTCTGCTAACGGTAGGTGTCGATCCCAACTATTTCCAAAATCAATAACACATGCTTGTAGCATGTCTTCAAGAGTCTGTATCATCCTTTCACTCTATCCATCGGTTTGTGGATGATAGACAGTACTCATATCTAGACGAGTCCCCAATGCTTGTTGTAACGTCTGCCAAAATCTTGAAACAAATCTACCATCCCTATCAGAGATAATAGAGATTGGTATTCCATGTCTGGAGACGACTTCCTTCAAGTATAGTCGTGCTAACTTCTCCATTTTATCATCTTCTCTCATTGGCAGAAAGTGTGCTGACTTGGTGAGACGATCGACTATTACCCAAATAGTATCATAACCACTTGCAGTCCTTGGTAATTTAGTAATGAAATCCATGGTAATGTTTTCCCATTTCCATTTCATGATTTCCGGTTGTTGAAGTAGACCTGATGGTTTCTGATGTTCAGCTTTTACCTTAGAACACGTCAAACATTCTCCTACGTATTTAGCAATATCGGCTTTCATACCCGACCACCAAAAATGTTTCTTGAGATCTTTGTACATCTTTCCCGCTCCGGGATGTATTGAATATCTGGTTTTATGTAAGTACCATTTCTCTCACATATCCAAGCCTTGGTACCTAAATTCTTTCATCCCTATACGAGTTCTGTCTTCCCGAATATTAAGATGTTTCTCCGATCCTTTGGGTATTTCATTCTTCAAATTTCCCTCTTTTAAAACTCCATGTTGCGCCTCTTTTATTTGAGTAGTAAGGTTAGTATGAATAATTATATTCATAGCTTTTACTCGAATAGATTCCCTGTCCTTTCTGCTCAAGGCGTCGACTACCACATTCGCTTTCCCCGGGTGGTAACGAATTTCAAAATCGTAATCATTCAATAACTCAATCCACCTGCGCTGTCTCATATTCAGTTGTTTCTGATCAAATATATGTTGGAGACTTTTGTGATTGGTATATATGATACTTTTGACCCCATATAAGTAGAGCCTCCACGTCTTTAATGCAAAAACAACAGCGCCCAATTCCAAATCGTGAGTCGTATAATTTTGCTCGTGAATCTTCAATTGTCTGGACGCATAAGCAATTACCTTCGTTCGTTGCATTAATACACAACCGAGGCCTTGCTTTGAGGCGTCACAATATATCACAAAATCATCATTCCCTTCAGGCAATGACAAAATAGGTGCCGTAGTTAACTTTTTCTTCAACAATTGAAACGCTTTCTCTTGCTCATCCTTCCATTCAAATTTCTTCCCTTTATGGGTTAATGCAGTCAAGGGTTTTGCTATTTTGGAAAAATCTTGGATGAATCTTCTGTAGTAACCAGCCAATCCTAGAAATTGGCGTATATGCTTCGGAGTTTTCGGGGTTTTCCAGTTTTCAACGGTTTTAATCTTTGCCGGATCAACCTGAATACCTTCTTTGTTCACTACATGACTGAGGAATTGAATTTCTTCCAACCAAAATGCACACTTTGAAAACTTAGCGTACAGTTTTTCCTTCCTCAATAATTCTAGCACTTTTCTCAAATGTTCATCGTGCTCTTGATCATTCTTTGAGTAAATAAGTATGTCATCGATGAAAATAATGACAAACTTATCAAGATATGGTCTACACACTCGGTTCATGAGGTCCATGAACACAGCTGATGCGTTAGTCAAACTAAACGGCATAACCATAAACTCGTAATGACCGTAACGCGTTCTGAAAGCAGTCTTTGGAATATCATCCTCCTTCACCCTCATTTGATGATACCCAGAACGTAAATCGATCTTCGAATAAACCAACGAGCCTTGTATTTGATCAAATAAGTCGTCGATTCTCGGTAGTGGGTAACGGTTCTTGATGGTAAGTTTGTTCAACTCTCGGTAGTCGATACACAACCTGAATGTACCATCCTTCTTTTTGACAAATAAAACAGGAGCTCCCCATGGTGATGTGCTTGGTCGAATGAAACCACGCTCTAAAAGCTCTTGTAATTGACTCTGGAGTTCCTTCATTTCGCTGGGTGCAAGTCTGTCAGGAGCATGAGCTATTGGTGCAGCTCCCGGTACAAGATCTATTTGAAATTCAACAGATCGGTGCGGAGGTAATCCCGGTAATTCTTTTGGAAATACGTCGAGAAATTCTTTTGTGACGGGAACATCATTGATGTTCTTTTCTTCGGGTTTGACTTCTTCAATGTGTGCTAGAACGGCATAGCAACCTTTTCTTATTAGCTTTTGCGCCTTCAAATTACTAATAAGATTTAACTTCGCGTTGCTCTTCTCTCCGTACACCATTAAGGGTTTTCTCTTTTCGCGCATAATGCGATTTGCATTTTTGTAACAAACAATCTCTGCATTCACCTCTTTCAACCAGTCCATGCCAATTATCACATCAAAACTCCCTAACTCTACTGGTATCAAATCAATCTTAAACGTTTCGCTAACCAGTTTAATTTCTCGATTCCGACATATTTTATCTGCTGTAATTAATTTACCGTTTGCTAATTCGAGTAAAAATTTATTATCCAAAGGCATTAATGGACAATTTAATTTGGCACAAAAATCTCTACTCATATAGCTTCTATCCGCACCCGAATAAAATAAAACATAAGCAGATTTATCGTCAATAAGAAACGTACCCGTAACAAGCTCCGGGTCTTCCTATGCTTCTGCCGAATTGATGTTGAAAACTCTACCGCGGCCCTGCCCATTAGTGTTCCCCTGATGCGGGCAATTTCTATTAAAGTTTCCCGGTTTTCCATATCCAAAACAAACTACGGCGGCATTATTTGTTCTTTTATTTCTGTTAATTATTAGTCCGTAGACCTCACACTTCGTCGCACCATGGCCATTTCTTTTACACTTGGTGCAAAATGTCATGCAGAACCCATTCTGGTGGTACTCTTCACACCTTTGGCATGGCTGTTTCTGATTCTTGTTGTTATTATTGTTGGAATGGTTATTGTTGTGGTTGTTGTTGTTGTTGAAACGGTTGTTATAGTTGTTGTTGGGGTTGCGATTTTTGTTGTTGTTGTTGATGTTACGGTTGTTGGGATAGTTGTTGCGATTGGCGTTGTGATTGTTGTTGTTGATGTTGTTGTTGTATTGGTGACTCTTGTCAGTGTTTTCCTCCCACTTTCTATTGACTTATTTCATGTTGGCCTCTTCGGCCGCCTGTTCTTTAATTCTCCCCTCAATCTGGTTTATGAGTTTGTGAGCCATTCGACTTGCCTTTTGTATGGACGCGGGCTCGTGTAAACTTACATCTTCTTGAATCCTTTCTGGTAACCCTTTTACAAATGTGTCGATCTTCACTTCTTCATCTTCGAACACTCTTGGACACAATAGGCACAATTCCGTAAATCTTCGTTCGTATGTGGTAATATCGAATCCTTGTGTTTGTAATCCTCTAAGCTCTACCTTGAGCTTATTGACCTCGTTTCTGGGGCGATACTGTTCATTCATCAAGTGTTTGAATGCAGACCATGGTAGCGCGTAAGCAGCATCTTGTCCCACCTGCTCGAGATAGGTATTCCACCATGTTAACGCAGTACCTGTGAAGGTATGCGTGGCATACTTTACCTTTTCTTCTTTAGCTTGCTTATAGCAAACACAGATTCGACCTTCTCGGTCCATCATTTCAGTCCTACTGTCCTTCAGTTCCATCGAATTCCAGAGGTTTACAGGCAGTAAAAGCCTTGTAGGAGCATCCTACACGGTTTCCTGTGGAGTTAACTCCACTGCTAGACCCTGAGTTATTGTTGTTGTTTTGCATTGCAGCCTGTACTACGGCTATGTTTGTAGCAAGGAATGCACGGAAATCTTCTTCGCTCATATTCAAGTTCTGTCGAGTAATCGGTGCCATTTCCTTCAAAATTAGCCAAAAGAGTTAAGTTAATCATATAGAATATTAGGAGTAGTCAATAGTATTTCGTAGCATAATATGAACTTATTTATAAAAGACTTTTCTTCATATTCGCGTTTTATAATTTTAGTTCGGGTAGTACCTACCCGTTAAAGTTCATACTTAATAGCTAGCGCAAAAATTAACTACTACTATCGAAATAATATTCTATCATGAAAAACTTAATTCATTAACACTTCACTCTTAAACTTTTGATACAATATTTTACAATCATACCATACTGCTATTTTATATGTAGCATAAAAGTACAAGCACGTTATCATACATATATTACACAGTATGATTACAACTCTTTATTCCGAATCACTTGTTTCTTCTTCCTCGGACTCGGTTCGTTTTGCTAATTTCCTAGGGATACATGGTGCTTCTCTAATACGAGCCGTCCTTTTCACAAATGGTCTGGAAAAACCTGGTGGCTTAGATGTTCCCGGGTTATAGTTAAAATTTAAGAAATACGGGTGTTTACGGTACACCCCATCAGGGTATTTCATGTTAACATAGAGTTCATCGGGATTAGGATTAGGTTTCTCTATTTTGATGGCTTTTCCCTTATTGTTTTCTTTTGCTTTATTAAATTGAGCCTGGGTAATTTCTATAACATAATCAGAATCCTCATCGGGACCGATTCATCAGAAAATTGGTAATCTTCCTAATATTTTTCCTCAACAGCGGAAACACCACAAACCATTTTTAGTTTTGGTCCATTGGTTGAAGATTTTCTTTCATTTAACGGTTTTTCTGTGATTTTTATCATTTCCTCCTCCGGAACTTCTTCTTCTTCCGGTTCCTCTTCTTTTGGTTCCTCTTCTTCCGGTTCCTCTTCTTCCAGAATTTGTGAATCTTCCCAAAATACATTCGACTCTTCATTATTATTAGGTGAGTCGATGGGATTTGTACTAGAGGTAGACATCTATCACATAATATCAAACACGTTAAGAGATTAATATAGCACATAATATTTACATGTAAAAATATATAGTTTCCAACAAAAGTGTTAAGCAATCGTTTTTAAAGTAAACACGGTCGAAGTCCAGACTCACTAATGCATCCTAATAAACTCGGTTAGACACACTAATGCAAATTTATGATTCTCTAAGACCAACGCTCAGATACCAACTGAAATGTTCCATTCATATCGATTATAAACATTTCATATTAATTGGTTTCGTTGCGAGGTTTTGACCTCTATATGAGACGTTTTCAAAGACTGCATTCGATTTTTAATACAAACCATAACCTTTACTTTATCGATAAAGGTTTAAAAGACATAGTGTAGATTGCCAAATAATGGCAATCTAAAGTACAACGTTTACATATGACCGTTACATAATGGGTTAAGATAATATATTACAACAATTTATTTTTTGAATGCAGTTTTTCTTTAAATATTATCATACAAGAATGCTGACTCCAAATCTTGTCTTTAATTTAGCATGCAACAGCGGAAGCTCTTAATAATCACCTGAGAATAAACATGCTTAAAACGTCAACAAAAATATTGATGAGTTATAGGTTTAGCCTATATATATTAAATTGTAATTAATAGACCACAAGATTTCATATTTCCACTTCTCATAAACAACCTGCATGCATAATAGCAATCTGCATAAAAAAAATTCATTCATATGGTGAACACCTGGTAACCGACATTAACAAGATGCATATAGAATATCCTCATCATTCCGGGACATCCTTCGGACATGATAATTTCGAAGTACTAAAGCATCTGCAACAACGGATGGGGTTTGTTGGGCCCAATAGATCTATCTTTAGGATTCACGTCAATTAGTAGACTGGTTTACTAATTCTTAGGCTACCAAACTAAAAGGGGCATATTCGGCTTCGATCATTGATATGGCCGAAACGGACAGTTTTTATTTGCGCGGTGGTCGGGCCGCGGCTCGCCAGGATCAGCCACTCATGGGAGAGGGTACTGTTTTAAATTTATATTTAGCGGGGCCTAAATCTTACTACTCCTTATAAGTAAGGGAAGTATAACCTAGAGTCATATTTTTGAGATATCAGTAGAATCGAACCTATATTTAAGCCTAAGATAGTTATGGAGTAGTGGTTATTTAATTTGAGATTTTCTAATTTATAAGATAGATAAAGTAAATGCGATAAAATTCGTAATTCAGATAAGGTTAAAGTTAGTGCATACTATGACTTCATCAGTTATTCTGCCGAGATTATGGAATGCTGGCTCATGAATAGGCAGAGGCCTTGTATTCATTACACTGGTCCTAAACGCCCCTGTCATAAGACATGTCACTGGGTACTGCGTTAGGCTTGAAGATTCTGAATAGACAACAACGTCCCTTACCCCGACGCCCGTGCTATCTGACTACAGACATACACGTTCAGACGGCTCATCCAATTGAGCGACTCGATTGGGTGACGTATTAACATTCCAAAATGGTCTAAACTTTCTTAAGCATAATAGAATACATGGTTTACCATATCCGAGAGACGTGATGTGTTTCAATGCTTTCGTTAATGATTGGTTTTGAAAGATAGTTAGGCCCTTAAAAAGAGTTCAACTATAAAGAACACCATGGCCAAGTCAAGCTGACTTCCATGAACACGTTCGGTTATCCTAATGGTCCAATCCTTAATGTGTCTAAACAAACAGTTCCTTAATTAACTAAGAATCCCTCAAGCGGGGTGCAATTCTTGTGAACGTGTTATGGTGCAGTGTACTGGTCAACACTAACCGGGTTCCATGGCCTTACTTAGCAGAGGTACAGCTTACAACAACCGATGTACTTCAGCGTACACGTATGAAGTTTATGTGATTGGTGACTACACTAGCATGGTCTAGGACCGACAATGTACTAAGGGTCTAGTTAGATGTTTCACTACGAAAGAGTCCTCAGTAGGAATCCAAAGCTTGATAGACTTACTACAACCGGTGTGCCTCAGTCGATCTTACGTTGTATCTGATAGACTTCTCTTACCAAGGGGTGACACAGATAGTGTACTCTGAATCGGGGTTCACGACTTCCTAATAACAGAGCCTATAACTACGTTCTATTAGTTGGAAAAGCGATTGAGTTTAAAGCATAATCGGAAAGTATTTCGACAGCATACACAAACCATAATATTATTTCGGCATTATAACTGCTTACATCATAGCATACACTAAAGATAACTACTCGCTAATCATGGCAACAATATCATAAAACATTATATAAGATAAAGGATAGAAGTACCAGTAGATTAAACGAGTTCTGAATACAAAAGTGACAACTTCAAGACTCCAGACCGCTCCTAATACAATCTTCAGCGTTCTTCTCCGGGTACTAGGTTTCCCGCACGGAGTCGAAGGCCTTGAGAGTATGACTAATATTGTACAAGAGAGAGAAAGAAGTGAATTGAAGTGTGTGTTGGAATGAATGACAAAGACCCTTTAAATAAGCAAAGTTTTTGCCTTGTATCCTACGAATTTCGTAGTAATGGATATTATGGAAGACCTACACACACCAGTAGTGTTAGGAAGACCTTTCATGAATACGGCTAGGACTGTCATTGATGTATACAATCAAACCTTGATCTTACGATCGCATGGGGAGAGCGTTACCTTCAAAATTGACCGACCAACCGATCTTTATGGACAGGCAGAGATGTTTGCTATTTCCACCAGACGGATCACTTCCGATGACCAGTCTTCACCACCAGCCAATGATATCGAGATGGGTGTCGAATCACAGTCTATAGACGACCTAGAAATGGAAGAAGAGGATCCCAGCGAAGAAATAGAGGAAGAGGAGGAATCTTAGGAGGAAGAGGAAATGGAAGACGTAAAAGAAACTGCGAAAATACCCGCTCCAAGCACTGAGTGTCATGAAGAAATAATGAGGCTTGAAACGGAAGATTACAGTTTAATCATTTGCTTCAAGAAGAAGACCGACAAGGCTGAGGTTAAGGATATAGAAATTGATCCTGCAAGTATCAAAGTGGAGAATCAGAATATTGAAGAAACCCGTTCATCAGACGCATCCTCAAAAGAACAATACACCGATGATAACGAGGAAGAGCAACATGAAGACATTTTGAATAACTCACACTCGCCAACCGAACCAGATCAAGGGGAGCCGGACACTTCTTCAGATCGAATTCCGGTTATATCCACACACGCAAACATGATTACCTTCATCAATGATACCGATGAATTTGAAGACATCCTCGAAGCCATTCGAAAATCAACCATTGATTTTTCGCTACGCTTAACAGAACGAATTATGGCTATCAGAGAAGAACACCACCTCTATCTCCGAAGAGAAGACAATTATGTTGAAATCCTAGAAGAACGCATTCAAGACTTTATCAATTCTCTTCACGATCATATCTATCACGAAGAAAGGTAACGAGAGCACAATTCAGTGGTTCGTACTATTCTTGAAACAAGATTCTGTCGAGATCAGAAGATCATTTACTCTAAGGTTTATAATGCCTTAGCCGGATCTGCACTTCCGTTCTCACGAAACCAACGAGCACTACTGACTCACATCCGGAAGCATATGGATCTTTCCACCGGACGCCCGAATTATCACTCTGATTTGCAAATGATCGAGGATATTCACAGCTTTTTCGCTCTTTTGGAAAGGGATAATTTCGAAAGCACACCAGACATACTAGTGATTTACGTAACAATTGATCACCACGTTGATCTAATTATCAAAGAGTTACGAGACGCTGTTATGGAGGAAGCAAGGCGAAACAATCTGTTCTCTCATCTTGAACCAGACCGAGTCAACATTGCCACCTATGTTACGAAGTAGATATCACGTATCTTCCATGAATCCGCAGATCCAAGTTTCATATTTAAAGCTGGATGTCGGGAGATGTACTCAAAGACGGTGAAATTAATACTCGGATTAGGATTGCTGTTCACTTCTCTCTGACTTCATCTTTTAATTAATCTGTGCAAAGCAACAGACTCCTACTATGGAGATCACCGTTCTGAAGACTTCAAAATTCTAAAGATACAGTTTCTGACATTATTTGAAGACCTCCAAAATGAGCATCCCGTCAGAGAAATAATCACCACCAGCACTGCTTCTATGATTGACATTCATGGGTCAACCAGCAGAGACGTGGATCATATTCTTATCGGACTTCAAGACTTATCAAGAGCCAAAACTGCGCACTACTTATCTTTCAGAAGATCTTCAAGAGAAGTACCGGATCTGCTACCACTATTGGTCCGACACTTTCTCAGGATTTATCCACCAAGACTCACATTCCCTCGAGAAGAACAAGATCACAACCATCAGCGAGGAATGTTTGCTTTTTGAAGCATCACTACGGTCGAGCCAACGACCTTAAACAAAAGCACTTCTCGGGAGGTAACCCGTGCAATAAAGTAGAGTAGAAGAATAAAGGATGACAAATGAGCCGATAAAGACGCAAGGATTGGAAGCCAGCCACATCTGCTAGGGGTATTTTTTTCGCTACTAGCTCAAGATTCAAACTATGCCACATCCTAGCTTATCACTAAGTGTGGGATAACACCCAATAAAAGCACTAGACAAATACTCCCAAATCTTCAACTAAAACTCCTAAGTGTGGGATACACTAGGAACATTGAGGACAATGTTCATCTAAGTGTGGGATGTTGGTATCTTTTTATGCTGTATTATAATAACCCATTATGAAGATTCCAAGTCCTTAAGCCAAATTTCAAAAAAAATTTGTAAAAGAAACCCTTTTCGAAAGAAGTATTTTTGAAAACCTAAAACGTTTGTCAATAAAAATAAGGCTTAAGTAAGGTGGAAATCTTGTTAGATTGGAATCTCTAATAGAGCATTGCATGACTAAGGCATTATCGACCTAAATTGATTATGGTGAGGCACCCTAAATAAGACCAGCATTCATCTTTAATGCTTCACTATTTTTCGTTGAGAGTGCCGATGTCTGTGCTCAGAATCAGAACTTGCTTTAGATCTACATCTCCAAGCAGCGAAATGTGATTCGGTTGTAATCAAAAGAGCTAGCCATTTGTCAAACATAAGCCTTCCGCACCTTCACCACTTCTACTCCACATCACCTTTACTATTACTCAAAAAATCCAGAAAAAGAGAACTCCTTTCGAAAACCCGATGTTATAAAACTCTCAAGTATCATGGCAAAGGTCTTGAAAAAGTTTACCGCCTAAAAGTTTCTCAAGATGAAGTATCTTAATATATATATATATATATATATATATATATATATATATATATATATATATATATATATACATACATATACATATATATATGGTTCTAAAAAAGGAGCAGAACTAAATAAGAGAAATCCCGAAGAGAACTCGACCGAAAATGATTATCAAATGAAGAAAAGTTCAAAAGTGCTTCTCAAAATACTTCAGCACTCCTATCTATCCGAATAAAAGTCTGTATAAAGACTACATTACCCTTTATCTCACCCCTCAAAAACAACTTCACTACCACTCCAAAATTCCTTTTCCATCATTGACAAATGACCCATAAAGCTGAGATTACTACCGTTCTCGCATTAGCAGCAAGGATTTGAGTGTTTATCAAGCCTATGACGATGGGTGCAGCATGACTGACTATGAGCGTTTTCATTTCTTAGATCTATAGGGAACCCTAAACACTTGAGTGATTTGAGTGACCCATGAAAGCTAGCCTATGTCACGTAACCTCCTCGCATGGTTGCAGAGATACTTTCAATCCTAACATAGATGACTCACCTTATCTTTTGCTCTTATAATAAAAGCAAACCGTTTAGGCTATTAGAAAAAAAATTCCAAAAAGATTCTTAAGGAAATGAGAGTTTGCTTGAGGACAAGCAAAGTCTAAGTGTGGGATATTTGATATCGGCTAAAAAGTTACGTTTTTATCCCGGTATTAAGGCCCAAAAACAAGAAAGATTCGAACTTTGTCGGGAAAATACCCACTTCGTCAGTTAGAATTGAAGAACAAGTAATTACGAAGGCGGTGCAAAAAGAATCAAGAGAATCGGAGCTAAAACGAAGATTCTAGAGCAAAAACGGTGAAAGACAAGAAATCAAGTTACGATCCAGTGAACCAAGGCTGACCAGCACCAAAAACGGCCTGCCATACGGCTTGCCAGTATGGGGTACGACCTGCCAAACGGTCCAGCAAACGGCCCCAAGAAATGGGTTGCCAAGAAAACGGATTGCCAAATACGGCTCACCAAACGGGTTGCCATACGACTGGATCACCAAGACATTCTCAACTATGCCCTTAGGATATCGAATTGTGTGATCGGCAAGTTGGATTGTCATTTTGGTTGGTGACAATCTCATAACTCTAATCTCCTGTAGAGAGAGTAGGGGATTAGGTTGATACTTGCTCCTAAATCTGCTAGCGCATGAATGGTTCCAGATTGGTAGATTGAACACGAGAAAATGAATCGGCCCGTATCTCCTAGCTTTGGTGGTAGAGAGTTTCTGAGTAATGCAGAGCATTCTTCACTCAGTGAAATTTTGTTAGAGTCTGGTATCCTCTCCTTTGTAGAAAGAAGCCTTCGGATGTATCTCTTCTGGTTGGGAACTGATATTGTTCATAATGAACATATATTTAGTCGCAATATCAGTCCTTAATGTTGTGATTTTATGAGTATTCGAGTAGTTTTCGGGTTGTAATTGGTAAAAATGTTTTAAGCGTCGAATTAAATGTTATTATGGATTATCAATGAAGTAATGCTCAAAATGAAGACAAAATGAAGATTTCCGATGAGCAACAAAAGACCAAAAAAATCGTGCCTCGAGACTACAAGTTAAAAAGATTGAAATCACCAATTCTGCGCGCCTACACGAGAAAAATCATAACTAAATCACACGGACTCCAAAAAAGGTGAATCCAAAGCCCAGACATCCGTAACTCAGAAAGCTACAACTTTCATTTTGATGTCTACTTAAAATTCTAGCCTCAAGTTCACGAAAAAAGGCCTAAAATCTGCTTCATCAAAAGTTAAGGATAGTGGGCCATTTAAATTAATTAAAAATGCTTGAAGATCACATGGATAATGGAATCTGACTCAAGTGGCACAAGTATCAAACAAATATGATCATGTTAGGTATGGTGGAATTTGACTCAATTGGCACAAGTATTAAACAAATATAAAAATTCTGGTCCTTGTCCCTCTGATCTGCGAATTTTGGGGATAAATATCCCAATTCAATATCTAGTTAGGGGAAGGACTTAGACTACTGTCTCCCTCACACAACGCAGAAAAAATGTAGAAGATATACTCCGTAATATTTAGTTAGTATTAGTGTAATTAATATTTACTCCGTAGTTAAATAAGGGTGTTATTATTTGGTATTGTACGGGTGTTGTAATTCAAGATTTCTACCGCGTGAAGTTAATGAAAGCTATGAATTTGTATGTAAGTTTTATTTACCCTTTTATTATGTTTCATAGCTAATTTATTATTATGCTTATTTAACCCAAGTAGTTGTGATGTTTGACTAAAAATAGAAAATGGGTTAATCTAAATTTGTACAACGGTTAATATTTAAATAAAGAACGACCTTAAGAGAAATTGGGATTTTAACTATTAATGGGTATGGTAATTAATTAACTAAGTGACGACTTGTTAAACACATTACACTTATACTTTTAATTTGATATATGTATAGATAATCACATACGTTGACCGGACACGGAAGATGGATTATTTATATATATAGAGAATTATTCATTGAAACGGACACGTGAATGAATTAATAATTAAAAGACTAGTTAAAATTAAGGTAGGTTATATTCAGTGACAACTGGTATAATTATTGACATACGTGACAACCGCGTCATACCATTTAAATGTTAATTAGTTAGAATATTTAACTGTGGTTACAAGATAGAATGACGAGGACACTCGCATTTGACGCTTGTAATTATAGGACTGCGCTGGACAACTCCAGGTAGACATCTTAAATATTCTACGGGTACAAAGGAAAATTAACCCAGGGTAAAAAGTAAAAAGTAAAAAGTAAAAAGTCAAACGTCATAATTATGGAAGCTAAATAAGCATAATACTCTTTTATTGTATTTTCATCTGGTTTAGTTAATCTTTAATTGTTTTTACCATTGTAATTTTTATTTACCTTTTTATTATTTTCTAGTTTAAGATTGCCTTAGTTGTTAAGTTTATAAGTAGAAACTCATAAAAAGACAATCCGGTCGTTAAACGGTAAAAAATCCTAAAAATTACCATTAGCTATAAAAGTAAAATTAGAACTCTAAATAGAAAATAGAAATAACAAGGCTTTCCCGTGGAACGAACTTCGGATTTACCCTAACTATATTACCATACGATTAGGTACACTTGCCTATAGTGTTGTAGTAACAATTAGGTTTCTTCCGTAAATAAATATAAAACTTGTAGGTTAAAAATATATACCACTACGAACACATCAAGTTTTTGGCGCCGCTGCCGGGGAAAGCGCGTTATTTTAATTTTCTTTTTGAGAATTTTAACTTTATTTTTATTCCTTTTAGTTTTTGTAAAATAGTTATAAATTTTGAAAAAGAAAAAAAAAATAGATAGAATTTTATTTACATTTTTAGTTAACTTTAGATTTATTTATAACTTTGTAATTTAGATAAGTTTAGATTTATTTTAGATTCTATAAACTCGAAAAAAAAAATCATCGAAGTTATAATTTGCTATACGAATGACTAGCAATTTTAGGTTTAAGTTTTAGTTTTTGTAATTTGCTTACAGATCGACATGTAAGTTTAGGTTTAATAATTAATATTAATTTAATTTAATTAGAGTTTTAGTTTTTTTATTAATATTTAATCCATTAGGCCTTAATTAATTTAGTATTATTAATTAGTTACTTTAGTTTTTAATAATTTAGTGTTTTTTTTTTAAAAAAAAAAATTAGACTTTAAGATTGTAGCTAAAATTTGGTCATAACAAAATAGTGAAAATTTTTGAAGAAAAGGCCTTGGAAACTCTTTTTGAATTCCAAAATCAATTAAATCAATGCTCTCAAATGAGTGTTGATGAAAATTCGTTCGGTCAATCTTGGATCACGAATGATTAAACAACAACTGGTTGTGAAATATGTGGAGATTATCATTTAACATGGGAATGTAATTATTATGTTCCTATGGAAAATTATGCACCCCCGGAACCCACATGGAATAATTATGAGGATTGTAATTCAGCTTGGGATTATTCTCAAGAATATCTCCAGATTCAACAACCAGAAGACGAGGAAAATTATGTGTCTGAAATTTTTTTAGATTATATGAAAATCAAACTCGAAGAACTTAACGCTCAAAATGAACAAAAGAGAGAGTTTGCAAATAGGCAAGCTGAAACTCTATCAGACTACACACCTGTTGATCTGAGGAGTATTGTGCAAGAAAATCTCATATCATCGAATTTTGTTGAAATCGAAAGCTCCGAAATCACCAACTATCCCGATGATACTTTTTATTCAGTCTTACCAATTTCACAACATACCGACACATTAGCCTCTACCGACAAAATCATCAATCCATCAATGGATGAAGAAGAAGTAAGGGTGACAAATTGGTACTCTTGGAAAAACGATAACGTTGAAAATTTTACTCCCGAGATCAAAATAGTGGGACCGATAATGATCGTTAATGAAGAAGAATTTACTTCGATCCCACAATCTACCATTCCAAAACATTCCACGAATCTTCCACAACCTTCATTAGATGATCACACCTCAGATTCTACCCAAACGGGTAAAAGAGGTGACGACTTTAAGCCGGAGGAGGAATTGTTTGAAATTGTCCACCCTAAAGAAATATGTGCGTCAGTGTATAACGATCCATTTGACCAAGAACCAGAAAAGAGACTAATCCATATTCTGAAAGCTACACTTAAAGGAGAATTAAAAAGTGACACTCGGGGAGGTTTAGAATTTTATAATTCTAAACTAATTGATATATTATATACCACCCGAGATGTAAATAACTGGCTCACTATTTTAATTCATGGAACTTTTTCCACCGACTTCACTTGTCGTCAGATAAGTGTGGGGAAATCCAGCCCCACTTAAACGTTAAAATTCGGGGAAGAGTCGAGTGCAACAACTCAGAATTAAACATGCACAAGGCTTTAGTGAATTTTTTTGTGTGTTTTTGTGTGTTTTGTTTGTTTGTGTGAAAAACAGGTAAAAGGAGCATTTTCAGAGACTAGCAAACAGTTCAAAAAAGCAACTATTTTGACGAAAAACATGTGTATGATAGGAATTGAAGGAATGAACGATGTTGCGCACCATCTGTCATCCTGCAATTCTGTGGTATCTTTAACTATCTTTCTACACTATATACCCTCGTGAATTTATCGTTGTAGTCTGATTTCATGCAAGTGAGGACATTGCATGACCTTAAGTGTGGGGAGGAGTTATAAATTCTCTCGGGTTTATATACTTGGCTTATTTTCTAAATTTTGAGAAAAATTTTAAAATTTTTAAAATTTTAACTAAATGAATTCAATTATTGTTTATATATATTTATGAATGATAAAATTAGGTGTCAACACTGAAATTATTGTTACCCTCTAAAAGGACATAAATTGAGAAACAAACCAAACGCTTGAATTTATTTATTAGTAATGAAAAGATTTATGAAAAAAGCCAAGTGTGGGGAGAATCTTCCAAGTTATTATCTATCACATGTTTGCAAAGAATTATTATTGCAGGTGTTTTTTTTCTTTGGACTATATAATTGTTTTACCCGTAAAAATAAAAATGGATCTACAGGATAGCTTAACTCCATCCTTAAAGGAAGTAAAGTCTTCCGAAAAAGACACGTGCTTCTTGATTTAGGTCAAGAAGTTGTCGTCCAGACCAGTTGTAGAGTCTACGAAAAACCTTGTAAAGTTTTTCGAAAATCAGCTAGAAATCCACGGACCTCAGCATCAAACAGGGTCGCCAAGTGGTCGGACTTATCCTAACCATGAGAGGATTTATCTTGTAAAATGGGGAGGACGCCTTGCAAATCAGCTGGATAAGACTGATGAATCAGATCCCCAGAAAGGATAATCTGCTTAAAGATTAAAAATCAGCATTTAAGCCTGATATTACTCAATCCTTGAGATTGACATTAAAGATTGAGAATTACAAGCTCATGGAATTCGATGATATCTACACTCGAACTTGATCGAGAAAATGTTTTGAAAAATATAAAACTGATTTGTTTTCAAAAACTTATTTTCAATGCGTTCATTACTGTTGAACGTAAAATCCTAGGAATTCACCGGAATTCTTTAGGTCACCTGAACCAAATCAGGTATCAACCGTGAGAGCGGTGGTTGCATAGCATGGTCGAAGACAGGACCTTGTGCCAGACCAAAAACTTCTAGGGTGATCTTTACTATTTCTCCTACAAAGGATAGTAATTGCATCCGACATGATATTGACCATGATTTTATGCAATGTCTTAAAAGACATCGCCTTAACAGTTTCTTGTTCATCGCTCTCCTTTGCAACCGGACGGTAGTTTGCCGTAAGGTAATATACGGGACAAGTAAACTGGATGTGTGCTTTCCGATACAGGGTTAGCAGTGGGTACACAAAACCGAAAGTTTTAAGCTTAAAATCAAAAGAAAATATGAAACCCACAACCCACAAAAATGTTTATGAAAACTTACACCGGTAATGGGTTAAACCGGAAAACGTGTCTAGTGTAAAAACTAGCATGCATTTTCAAAATACAAAACGTTTTCATCAGGTTCCTATTTTTCCTAAGGATCCAAAATTTTCTAAGTCACGTAGGACTTTAACTACGACCCTTAAGTTTCATTAATTTGAAACTTGATCGTTGTTTATGAATTGAATTGACGAAAAATGGTACATGTGACTTGGGAAAGAAAATCATATCATGTATAGTGTGAAAATAAAGGAGTAAATTGTGTGAAGTGTGATTTTATTATTTCGGGGTATATTTAGTACAGAATTGCTTGAGGGCAAGCAATGTTCAAGTGTGGGGATTTGATATTGTTCATAATGAACATATATTTAGTTGCAATATCAGTCCTTAATGTTGTGATTTTATGTGTATTCGAGTAGTTTTCGGGTTGTAATTGGTAAAAATGTTTTAAGCGTCGAATTAAATGTTATTATGGATTATCAATGAAGTAATGCTCAAAATGAAGTCAAAACGAAGATTTCCGATGAGCAACAAAAGACCAAAAAAATCGTGCCTCGAGACTACAAGTTAAAAAGATTAAAATCACCAATTCTGCGCGCCTACACGAGAAAAATCATAACTAAATCACACAGACTCGAAAAAAGGTGAATCCAAAGCCCAGACATCCGTAACTCAGAATGCTACAACTTTCATTTTGATGTCTACTTAAAATTCTAGCCTCAAGTTTACGAAAAAAGGCCTAAAATCTGCTTCATCAAAAGTTAAGGATAGTGGGCCATTTAAATTAATTAAAAATGCTTGAAGATCACATGGATAATGGAATCTGACTCAAGTGGCACAAGTATCAAACAAATATGATCATGTTAGGTATGGTGGAATTTGACTCAATTGGCACAAGTATTAAACAAATATAAAAATTCTGGTCCTTGTCCCTCTGATCTGCGAATTTTGGGGATAAATATCCCAATTCAATATCTAGTTAGGGGAAGGACTTAGACTACTGTCTCCCTCACACAACGCAGAAAAAATGTAGAAGATATACTCCGTAATATTTAGTTAGTATTAGTGTAATTAATATTTACTCCGTAGTTAAATAAGGGTGTTATTATTTGGTATTGTACGGGTGTTGTAATTCAAGATTTCTACCGCGTGAAGTTAATGAAAGCTATGAATTTGTATGTAAGTTTGATAATGCTAAAAACGAACATATATTTCATAGCATTATTCCTCAAGAAAGACAAGCTTTTAGTTGCAATTGTTCTATTTACAAGTGATATTCGTTTAAATAATAAAAGGTGAAGACAAAAGACAGATTCGACGAATTGAAGACGCAAACGACCAAAAAGCTCAAAAGTACAAAATACAATCAAAGAGGTTCCAATTATTGATAAGAAACGTCTCGAAATTACAAGAGTACAAGATTCAAAACGCAAAATACAAGATATTAAATTGTACGCAAGGACGTTCGAAAATCCGGAACCTGGACCAGAGTCAACTCTCAACGCTCGACGCAACGGACGAAAAATTACAAGTCAACTATGCACATAAATATAATATAATATTTAAATAATTCTTATAATTATTTAATATATTATATTTATTTATTAAAACGTCGACAAACAAGAAAACAAGGATTTTTAGCTGTCACCGACGGCCATGCGATCGCATGGCCTGGAGGAAGAAATCCCATGCGATCGCATGGCCAACTTTTCCAGTTCACAGGCCTATAAAAATCGAGCTTTGGTGCACCATTTAACCATCCTTTTTCTCTTCATCATACGTAAAGTATATATATATATATATATATATATATATATATATATATATATATATATATATATATATTTTAATTTTAATTTTAATTTTAATTTCTAATAATAAGGGTGTGTTAGCGAATGTTGTAAGGGTGTAAGTCGAAATTCTGTCCGTGTAACGCTACGCTATTTTTAATCATTGTAAGTTATGTTCAACCTTTTTAATTTAATGTCTCGTAGCTAAGTTATTATTATGCTTATTTAATCCGAAGTAATCATGATGTTGGGCTAATTACTAAAATTGGGTAATTGGGCGTTGTACCATAATTGGGGTTTGGACAAAAGAACGACACTTGTTGAAATTAGACTATGGGCTATTAATGGGCTTTATATTTGTTTAACTAAATGATAGTTTGTTAATGTTAATATAAAGATTTACAATTGGGCGTCCCTATAAATAACCATTTACACTCGATCGGACACGATGGGCGGGGTATTTATATGTACGAATAATCGTTCATTTAACCGGACACGGGAATGGATTAATAGCCACTAGAATAATTAAAACAGGGGTGAGATTATGTAAAAGGACACTTGGTATAATTGATAACAAAATATTAAAACCTTGGGTTACACTCAGTCGACATCCTGGTGTAATTATTAAACAAAGTATTAAAATCTTGTTACAGTTTAAGTCCCCAATTAGTTGGAATATTTAACTTCGGGTATAAGGATAATTTGACGAGGACACTCGCACTTTATATTTATGACTGATGGACTGTTATGGACAAAAACCAGACGGACATATTAAATAATCCAGATCAAAGGACAATTAACCCATGGGCATAAAACTAAAATCAACACGTCAAACATCATGATTACGGAAGTTTAAATAAGCATAATTCTTTTATTTCATATTTAATTTCCTTTATTTTATATTTAATTGCACTTCTAATTATCGCATTTTTATTGTTATTGTATTTAATTGCACTTTTAATTATCGTACTTTTTAATTATCGCAATTTTATTTTATCGCACTTTTATTTATTGCAATTTCATTATCGTTATTTATTTTACGCTTTAAATTAAGTCTTTTATTTATTTAATATTTTACATTAGGTTTTAACTGCGACTAAAGTTTTAAAATCGACAAACCGGTCATTAAACGGTAAAAACCCCCTTTATAATAATAATATTACTTATATATATATTTGTATTTTTATAAAAGTAAACTAATATAGCGTTAAACTTTGTTTAAAGATTTCCCTGTGGAACGAACCGGACTTACTAAAAACTACACTACTTTACGATTAGGTACACTGCCTATAAGTGTTGTAGCAAGGTTTAAGTATATCCATTCTATAAATAAATAAATATCTTGTGTAAAATTGTATCGTATTTAATAGTATTTCCTGCTAAAATTAATAACTATTTTATACCACTCTGCTAAAACATCAAGTATTTTTGGCGCCGCTGCCGGGGACATCATTCTAGCTTAAAAGCCGGAAGCGCAACGCTAATATAAAAAAAAAAGATTTTTATGTTTAGTACGCTTTTGTAAATATACGTTTTAAATATTCAAAAATATTAAAAGAAAAACAAAAATATAAATATTTTTTTAAGAGTTTGGTAAATATTTAAGTTTTATAAAGTTTCTTTATTTCTATTTTTTTTAGTTTGTAAAAATTTAAGTTTTATTTAATTTATAAATATATTTTATATTTTACAAAAAAAAAAAAAAAATTTCGGCCTGTACTGTAGCAGTCCACTCTGTGGCCCGAAACCCTAGCCCATTCGATCTCATGGCTGGGCAACTGAGGACTCATGCGATCGCATGAGCCCTGCTGACACGCCAACTGTAGCCCTGAATCAGCATTAATTACGGGTATTATTTATTATTATAATTATAAAACCCTATTTAGTTTTATATTTAATATTAATTAAGTTTAGTTTTATTATTTAATTTATATAGTTAGTTTATTTAGTTTAATTAAATTTTAAAATTAATATTTTTATAAAATAAATAATATAAAAATAATATTTTTATAAAAATTATAATTTTTACAATTTTTAGTATATTTTTATATTTTGTACTCTTTTAGCGTAATTTTTGTATTTTTCGCTCGTATTTAGTTTTAAGTCATAGTTTTTGCCATATTTATTTTTATTTCTAGATTTTTAGGATTTGCCGTAAAATCCCTTAAGTGCTTTTTCTTTAGACTAAGATTTAAGTGCTTTAGAATTTTGCGACGCCTTTTTAAGTTTTAGTTTCTTTTTAAGTTATTTCCATTTGGGATTTAGTTTTTCTTGTAAGCTTTAATATTTTTAGACGACTTTTACCTATGTATCAATTATCATTCCAATTAGTAATTTCAATTTGCGATTATAATTTTAAGTTAGTTGTAGTAATAAGGTTAGGTTAGTCAAGTATTTTTAAGTTTTATAAGTTTCTTTTATTTTTCCGTCACCTTTTATTTTTCAACCATTTTTCTTTTTCGAACTTTTTCGACGAACTCTTTTTCTTTCTTATTTCTCGCTATTCTAGTTTTAGGACATAGATTTTTATTCTACTTCTTATCTAAATTTCTTAAAATTACGAAAATTTATTTTGAGTGGTTAAATTAATAGACATCAAAATTTTCTGGTTCGTAGTAATAGTTGGATTTGTACGTGGACCGGGTTATTGGAGCCAAACAGTCCTCAATTATATTGAGACCAAACGAATCCTGCCCCTCTGCTGCATCTTTTGGCTATTCGAAACGTGGGCAAAATCAGAAAAGTCTATTGATTGGATAACTTATTATAATTTTTCTTTCCTTTTTAAAACTAATAGGATATTCAGTGAATGCACCGAGCAAGACGTTCACCACCTTTTGTACGTTCACCACCTGTAACTAGATCAAGACATTTAGCAAATATAACCGCCGTTGATTTTTCTTTAGAATCGTCATCCAGTCGACCAAGTACTTCAGTTCAAATTTCCGATAATCCATTTTTTGAACCCGACCTCACAATTGAGAATCCGGAGAATATTCAGGAATGGTTCGTAGATCCTGAACCACTAAACTTTCCCCCGGAACCACCAATCATTCAAACAGAGATTGTTGAGGAACGAACCATTAAATCAGAATCCTCTAGTGATTCCGATTCAACAAATTCAATTATGGAGAATCTGGAACCTTTAAGTATGGAAGACCGAATGAGAGCTAAACGCACTGGCCAAGGTCACGCAATTACTCATCCAGACATTAATGCGCCAGATTATGAAATCAAAGGACAAATTCTACACATGGTGACTAATCAATGCCAATTTAGTGGTGCACCGAAGGAAGATCCAAATGAACATCTACGTACCTTTAATAGAATCTGCACACTATTTAAAATCCGAGAAGTGGAGGATGAACAGATATATCTCATGTTATTTCCCTGGACTTTAAAGGGAGAAGCCAAAGATTGGTTGGAATCGTTACCTGAAGGGGCGATTGATACATGGGATGTTTTAGTTGACAAATTTCTTAAACAATTCTTTCCTGCATCTAAAGCCGTAAGACTTCAAGCAGAAATTGTTACGTTTACACAGAAGCCAAATGAAACTCTATATGAGGCATGGACAAGATATGGAAAGTTGTTAAAAGGATGTCCGCAACATGGTTTAGACACCTGTCAAATAGTACAAATATTCTACCAAGGATGCGACATCACTACAAGGAAAGACATAGATATAGCAGCTGGTGGTTCTATTATGAAGAAAACCGAAACTGATGCTTACAAAATTATTGATAACACTGCTTCCCACTCACATGAGTGGCACCAAGAAAAAGATATCATTCGATCATCTAAAGCAGCTAGAGCCGATTCTAGCCATGACTTAGATTCCATTTCCGCAAAGATAGATGCTGTGGAGAGACGAATGGAAAAGATGACTAAAGATATTCACTCAATACGAATTAGTTGTGAGCAGTGTGGAGGACCACATTTGACAAAAGATTGTCTCAGTACTGAATTAACAATGGAACAAAGAGAGAATATTTCATACATAAACCAAAGGCCCGGAAATAATTATCAGAATAATTATCAACCGCCAAGACCGATTTACAATCAAAACCAGAATTATAACAGAAATATTCCATACAACAACCAACAAGGTCCTAGCAATCAACAAGTATTTAATAATAATTACAATCAGCAAAGACCGAATTTTCAAAACAAACCACCACAACAAACCGATGATAAAAAGCCGAATTTAGAAGATATGATGACAAAGCTAGTTGAAACTCAAACACAGTTTTTCACATCTCAGAAACAAACCAATGAACAAAATGCTCAAGCATTTAGAAATCAACAAGCTTCTATTCAAAATCTGGAACAAGAAGTAAGTAACCTAGCAAGGTTAATAGGTGAAAGAAAACCGGGAAGTCTACCTAGTGATACAAATGCTAACCCCCGGAATGAAACAGCTAAAGCCATTACCACAAGAAGTGGTACAACACTTAAACCACCGGAAATACCTGTAACTTCTGATGAAACTATTCCTACTCCACAAAAACCACAACCTGATCAAGATAAGGAAAAAGAACCGGTAGTTGAAAAGGTTAATGAAGATAACACAGTTAAGGATAAACCTTATGTTAAACCATACCAACCACCACTTCCTTACCCGAGTAAAATGAAGAAAGAGAAACTTGAAGCCGAGCAATCCAAATTCTTGGATATGTTTAAACAGATAAATGTAAATCTTCCTTTCATTGATGTGATTTCAGGAATGCCTAGATATGCTAAATTCTTGAAAGATCTAATCTCAAATAGAAAGAAAATGGAAGAACTCTCGGCTGTTACTATGAATGCTAATTGTTCAGCAGTGCTGTTGAATAAGATACCAGAAAAATTATCTGATCCAGGAAGTTTCACAATTCCATGTTTTCTGGGTAGTCTTAGTTCAATAGAAGCATTGGCAGACTTAGGTGCTAGTATAAATTTAATGCCGTATTCACTATACACTAAACTAGACCTTGGAGAATTGAAACCAACCAGAATAAGCATACAACTAGCCGATAGATCAATAAAATATCCTAGAGGGATAATGGAGAACATGCTAGTTAAAGTTGGTACTTTAGTATTTCCAGTAGATTTTGTTGTTTTGGACATGGAAGAAGATTCTCAAGTTCCTCTCATATTAGGAAGACCATTCTTAAACACGGCTAAAGCAATGATAGACGTGTTCGGTAAGAAACTGACCCTAAGTATAGAGGATGAGAGTGTTACCTTTTCAGTTGATAGAGCAATGCAACAACCACAATCTGCAGATGATACATGTTATTATATTCAAACTATAGATGCACATGCAGAATTATTAGAAGAATTTCCAGAATTACAAGGAACAGGAGAATGTTCTTTAGGAGAAGGTAATGAACCAATTGATGAAGCTGAAATGTTAGCTACACTTATAGCTAATGGATATGAACCAACAACAGAAGAAATTCAAATGCTAAAAGAAGAAGACAGATATCGATACAAATCATCGATAGAAGAACCTCCGAAATTAGAGTTAAAGCCACTTCCAAACCATTTGGAATACGCTTATTTACATGGTGAATCTGAATTACCTGTAATAATATCGTCTTCTCTTACTGAAAATGAGAAATCACAACTCATTTCTGTGTTGAAAGCTCATAAACCAGCCATTGCATGGAAGATTAATGATATTAAAGGAATAAGTCCTTCGTATTGCACACATAAAATCCTTATGGAAGAAGGTCATAAAACGTATGTGCAACGCCAACGAAGACTAAATCCTAATATGCAAGATGTAGTTAAGAAAGAGATTATTAAACTGCTAGATGCAGGTTTAATTTATCCAATTTCTGATAGTCCATGGGTAAGCCCAGTTCAATGCGTGCCTAAGAAGGGTGGCATGACTGTCATTACAAATGAGAAAAATGAGCTTATTCCTACTAGGACTGTAACAGGATGGCGTGTATGTATTGATTATAGAAAATTAAATGACGCCACCAGAAAAGATCACTTTCCCTTACCTTTCATTGATCAAATGTTGGAAAGATTAGCCGGAAATAGTTACTATTGTTTTCTAGATGGATTTTCCGGATATTTTCAAATTCCAATAGCACCCGAAGATCAAGAAAAAACCACATTCACGTGCCCTTATGGTACTTTTGCTTACAAACGCATTCCATTTGGACTTTGCAACGCCCCTGCAAGCTTTCAAAGGTGTATGATGGCGATTTTTCACGACATGATAGAAGAATGCATGGAAGTTTTCATGGATGACTTTTCAGTCTTCGGTGATACATTTGAATCATGTCTAGTTAATCTGGAACGAATGCTTCTTAGATGCGAACAATCAAATCTAGTACTTAATTGGGAGAAATGCCATTTCATGGTTAAAGAAGGCATCGTTCTTGGACATAAAATTTCAAAAGAAGGAATTGAAGTGGATAGAGCTAAAGTAGATGTAATTGCTAAACTTCCACATCCCACCAATGTTAGAGGAGTTAGGAGTTTTCTAGGGCATGCCGGTTTTTACCGACGTTTCATAAAAGATTTTTCTAAAATTGCCACTCCTATGAATAAACTCCTAGAAAAGGATGCGCCATTCATCTTTTCAGATGAGTGTATCAAATCTTTTAATATTCTTAAAGAGAAACTCACTAATGCACCGATCATGATAACACCAAATTGGAATCTACCATTTGAACTAATGTGCGATGCAAGTGATTTTGCAATGGGAGCCGTTTTAGGACAAAGGATTGAAAAACGATTTCAACCTATATATTATGCTAGTAAGACGTTACAAGGAGCACAAACGAACTATACAACTACTGAAAAAGAACTCCTTGCTATTGTCTTTGCTTTTGACAAATTTCGATCATATCTCGTTCTAGCAAAAACGGTAGTCTATACCGACCATTCTGCGCTTAGATACCTATTTTCAAAACAAGATGCTAAACCAAGATTAATCCGTTGGATCTTACTCTTACAAGAGTTTGATATTGAAATCCGAGATAAAAGAGGAGCAGAAAATCTCGCCGCTGATCATCTTTCTCGTCTTGAAAATCCCGAATTAGAAGTCCTAAATGAATCGGCCATACAAGACAACTTTCCTGATGAATATCTATTGAAGATAGATTATAATGAAATACCATGGTTTGCAGACTATGCAAACTACTTAGTTTGTGGATTCCTTGAAAAAGGATTATCGTACCAAAAACGAAAGAAATTCTTCAGTGATATAAAACACTATTTCTGGGAAGATCCACATCTGTTTAAAAGTTGTCCCGATGGAATAATACGCCGATGTGTATTTGGAGATGAAACTAGTAAAATATTAAACCATTGTCACACAGGACCAACAGGAGGGCATTATGGGCCTCAACTAACAGCAAGAAAAGTTTATGATGCTGGATTCTATTGGCCTACAATTTACAAAGATGCACACCTTCTTTGCAAATCCTGTGATGCTTGTCAAAGGGCCGGAAAAATAAGTCAACGTGATGAAATGCCACAAAATGTCATCCAAGTATGTGAAGTATTTGACATTTGGGGTATTGACTTTATGGGTCCATTTCCAAAATCTCATAATAATCTATATATACTCGTAGCCATTGATTATGTATCTAAATGGGCGGAAGCACAAGCTCTCCCAACTAACGATGCACGAGTTGTAGTCAACTTTTTAAAACGTCTTTTTGCAAGGTTTGGAACACCGAAAGCTTTGATAAGTGATCGGGGTACTCATTTCTGTAATAATCAACTTGAGAAAGTTCGTAAAAGATATGGAGTAACTCATAAAATCTCCACCGCATATCATCCACAAACAAGTGGACAAGTTGAAAATACCAACCGAGCCTTAAAACGTATTCTAGAGAAAACCGTAGGATCAAATCCGAAGGAATGGTCCATTAAATTGGAGGATGCACTCTGGGCTTTTAGAACAGCCTACAAAACTCCACTTGGAACCACACCTTTTAGACTTGTTTATGGAAAAGCATGTCATCTTCCAGTAGAAATTGAACACAAATCATTTTGGGCTTTGAAAACATGTAATCTTGATTTACATGAAGCTGGACGTCTACGATTAAGTTAACTAAACGAATTACAAGAATTAAGAAATGAAGCATACGAAAATTCGTTAATCTATAAGGAAAGAACGAAGAAATGGCATGATAAAAGAATCAGAAGTTCAAAAGAATTTAAAGAAGGAGACAGAGTTCTTCTTTTCAATTCACGATTCAAGCTATTTCCTGGAAAATTGAAATCAAGATGGTCTGGACCATTCATAGTCAAAAGAGTTTTCCCATACGGAACGATAGAATTAATAAATTCAAATGGGATTGAATTTAAAGTTAATGGTCACAGAGTTAAACATTACATACATGGTCCGATGGAAGTCGACAACGAAGTTAATCACAATTTCGACACCACAGCTAACTAAGTGTGGGGAGAATCAAGTCTTTAAAGGATAATATGTATTTCTGTTAGAGTTAGATTGTCTATTTTCGTGTAATTCTCGAAAATGGAACCCGAATGGTCTTTCCCTAGCAGACCCTAAAGAACTAGTCTTCTCCCCCCATTCTGAATTTTTTTTTTTTTTTTTTAGGTTTTTACGAAATGAAGACTGCCTGTGAACTAAACCATGGTCTAATGCTACACGCTTTGATCACTAAACGTAATAATGACATACTTCCGAATGAATTAGTATCAGTAATCAGAGAAAGAATGGACGGAGTTAGAAAACAATCCAGATGCGAAGATAATAAGTTACAATTTGGTAAAGGAAAATCAAAATCCGCAGCGAAAAGAAGAGCACGACACCTAGAAAGATGTCACAAATGCGGAAAATGGTCACATGGAGGTAAATGTTCAAATAATCAAACCTATTCAAATACCGAATTTGTTACTTTATGCAGAGACGGACTGTTCATATGTTTAGAAGAAAAGACACTGAATGCTCGAGGTTACGCCTATGTAGCCATGGAAAACCAATTAAACCGACTATCTTATGAATGGGATAGATCATATAACTAAGAAATCTATTTCACAGGTATGTCTGTACAGTTTTTATTTTTATTTTTATTTTTAACCTTTTGATAATAAACGCTAATTTGTTCGCTAAAAAGTATTAAATTGGTATTGAATAAAATTAGGTTTGGCGACCGAAATTATTGATATCATTCAAAAATTTATTACATCACTGCGAAATTTAACGTTTATTCTTAAGGTATAAATATCTTTAATCAATCAACCCAAAATATTTCAAAAATTCGTCATGAGTTAAATTAGGTCTTGGAACCGAAATTACTTTACCGAAAAGAGGGGCGCATATTTTTGATAATATTTGATTGATTAAAGTGGGATAAAAAGCCAAAAAGATTTTTAATTTTATTTTTACCATGTTTTTAAAATTAATATTTAAATCTTAAATTAATATTGTAAACTTTGTAAAAACAATATTTTTAAAATTGTAAATATTTGAATTTTTAAATTAAGTTTGGTGTGAATTTTTAATTTTTAAAATACGAATTTTTAATTTTATGCATTTCAAATTTTAAGTTTGGTGTGAATTTTTAATATTAATTTTGAATTTTATATTTAAGTTGTGTGAATTTAAAAACAAAAATTTACATTATCTCATTAAGTTAAAAATATGATTTTTAAAATTCGTCATAAGTTGAAGACTAGGTTTTTGAACCGAAATTGCTTTACCCGAGGGAGGGACGAGAACTTTTATTATCATTATTTTTAATCTTATTGAATTAAAGTATGCCAAAAACATTAAAAAAAAAAAACCCAAAAATCTTTACTTTTAAAAACCGCGCTTTGATTTGACAAATTTTAAAATTTTGTCGAGGGACAGACTAGGACAACGATCCGAAACGCCCTCGCTCCTAAAGGAAAACAAAATTTTTAAAATTTAATTAATTATAAGTTTTATAAAGTATAAGGTCTAAAAAAAAAAAAAAAAGCTGAAAACACTGTACCCGGACCCCCATGCGATCGCATGGGTTTTACACTTCAACTCCATGCGATCGCATGGAGCTGAAATCCAGGCCTGATACATACAGCAGCCTGTTCTGTCTTCCTCACCACAACACACACACATTCACGAAACTCACCCAAAAATTCACCAATTTTCGCCATTTTTCCACCGTAATTCGTCATTTTTCTTGCTCTAATCATGCCTAGATTCTCATTCTTCAGCAAATTGGTAAAAATTACACCCCTAAACTCTATAAATTCCTAGTTTTTGTGATAATTACCAATTTTTTACCTAATGCAATTTTGTTAATTTCTAGTGTAATTAGTGTTAAATTGTTAGTATTTTATGCATGTATAACCTAGATTGATGCTATTTAACATGATTTGAAGCCAAAAACTTCAAAATTTTTAGAAATCTAGGGTTTGTGTTCTTGAGCAATTTGGGGCTTTTTGATATAAACAGGTTATGGCCGATTTTTGTCATGAATTATTGCTAAATTGAGTAGTCTAACATGTTTAGATAGTTAAATGATCCAAACAATGATCCTAAACATGATTTTTGGATATTAAAGTGGACTTTTTTAAGTCCAAAATTCATGAACTTGATTAATTTGATATATTTGCCATTTGAGACTTGTTTAATTATTAGTAATGAATATTTTGACATGTTATTTGAGTTAAATGCTTATGAATTTTGTATACATTCTCATATGTGCTTATTTGAAAAGTGTAGAATTGTGAAAAATTGTGAAAATGTGTATAAGTTTAATTTTGATTTAACATGTTATAGTGATTGTTTTAAGTTGTTATTTTGCTAACACTAATGCATATTTGGATGCACAATTTTTGTGTTTAATGTGTTTTACAGAGAGCCGATACTGGAGGTTCAGGAGCATCATCATCTAGACGACCAGCACCAGCACAAGAACCACAGCCAGAAATGCAACACGAACAAGAACCACAACAGGAACAACAACAGCCTGATCAGCACATACCTTATTATGATCCAGTACAGTTTGTTGATGAATTCATAGTATTCCCAATGAGGCCGCCAGTAGAATTCCCAACGATTCCTGAGCACACTTTACATCCTAATCTGAGATTTGATAGAAGATGGAGAGATTACGAGACATATCAAAGGAACAAATTCAAATTGGTAACAAAAAATGTAGAGGTGCCAAGGGTAATTGATTGGGCCCCTTTGGAAACGGTCCATCTAGCTGACCGTGTTAGACAGCTTTTAGTTCAAAGGTATGGCAGTTCTTCTTTTACAGATTGGGAACGTCTTTTCACCATTCGTAGACCTGTATATAAGGAATGGTGTGTTGAGTTGATGAGTACTGTATCACTTGATACAAATATAGTTAGGATAGATGATAGAAGATTTCTTAGGTTTATCCTTGGAGGTAGGATGTACAGAATGTCCATGCTGGACATGGCCAGGGCCTTACAGATATATACTCCTGGTGAGTTGCTATTACCCGATTGTACAAACTTGATTCATTATGGTGAACGGGTAGATAGTAACTTTGACGCTGATGCCATTTGGAGGTGTATGTCACATTTTGATGTTTTTACACGAGCAGGAGGACACTCCTATACACATATTGACAGAGCCGAGCTTCGTATTATTCATAGATTTTTGGCTAACTCGATTACACAAAGAGTTCATAATAAAGAAAAAATTACCTTATATGATTTATTCTACCTAAAGTGTATTCGGGATCCTAGAAGCTTTGTCAATATCCCTTACTGTGTTGCTTTTTATTTATCTAAAATGGTAGAGGGAATGCAGGACGGGAGTATAATAGGAGGAGGTATTTTTGTTACTCTCATTGAAGAGTATTTAGGTGTTGATAGGAACCAAGGGGGTCCATTACAGATTTGTAGAGAACAGGTTGAGCCCTTAGGATTGAAAGTTTATATGGGTGCTAAGGTATTGAAAAGTAGACGTAACCAGGCAGTACCCTATGAGGGATCTCATCCTCAGGTAGAGAGAGGCTCAGACGAGGAAATGGAGGAGGCGGAAGACATTAGGGATGTCTTTCGAGATGCTATTCTTGACGTCCACGTTCGTATAGATGAGGAAGCAATGACGAACGCGGCAAGACATAGTATGTATGAGCAGTGGAACTCCGAGCAAGACATAGTATGTATCAGCACCAAATCATGAGCCAGCTATCATATCAGGTACCAAATAACTATGTACCTACTCGACCTGCTCATTTTCCGCCACATAGCCCCGATATCCGACCACCCTTTAACCGGTATGACTATGACCAAGCCTATCAGAACACCTATAACCAACAATGGAACCCACCCGATGAGATGAACTGGAACCCCTATCCAGACTGATTTAGTTCCATTTGGTTATTTTTATGATTTTTATGTTTTTATCTTTTAACTTTTTCATGTTTAAACTTATATTATTGGATAAATTTGTGTAATTTTTATTATTTTATTATTATTGTGTACTAATATTTCATATTTAGAATTTGAAAGTGGGATATTAAGTCCCATTTCAAATTGCCATGCATGATTATACTTGTATGTATGTATATTGTCGATTGTTCAAAACAGGGTAAAACAGCGCATTTTCAAAGACTGGCATTAAGTTCAGCAAAAGCTACTAATTTTGACGACAAGATGACAAATAAATGTGATGTAACAACAGACGAAATGAAAAAATGCTATGCACCATTTATCATTCAGCAAACAAACGCCAATATATTTGGAAACTTTGGTAAAATTTAATCATTTCTACGCTAATCACCCTCAATAATTTAAATTGTACTGATTTCTTGCAAATGAGGGCATTGCAAGATCTTAAGTGTGGAAAGGGGTTAAATTCTTTCGGATTTTTAAAATTTTTATCTTTATACACTTGGTTACCATTAAAAATACTAGTAACGTAGTAGTTGTATTAGAATCTAGTGCTCTCTGATAATAAAGAACATCCCTAGTCTTATATACTGACTACCCAATTCTAGTAAAATTTTTCAAAATTTTCAATTAAATGAACTCAAAATCATGTTTATACATATTTATGAACGATAAAACTAGGTGTTAACACCGAAATTATTGTTACCTCGGAAAGGACATAAATTGAGAAACAAACCAAAATGTTAAAATTTATTTAAAATAGAATAGAGGACGATAAATAGGAAAATAAAAGCCAAGTGTGGGAAAATTCTCCAAGTTATTCAAAACATATATCACATATTTTTGTACAAATAACTGAAAATACTTTTGCTTTGGACTAAACTAAACTGTTTTACCCGATGAAAGAAAAGAAGAGATGGATCTACACGATGAATCAATTCCATCATTAAAAGGAAGTAAAGTCTTCCGAAAAAGACACGCGCTTCTTGATTTAGGTCAAGAAGTTGTCGTCCAGACCAGCTGTAGATTGACGAAAAATCTAGAAAAGTCATCTCTAAAATCAGCAGGAAATCCACGGACCTCAGCATTAAACAGGGTCGCCAAGTGGTCAGATTTATCCTAACCATGAGAAGGATTTATCTCGTACAATGGGGAGGCACCGTGCAAATTAGCTTGATAAGACTAATGAATCAGATCTCCAGAAAGGATAATCTCCTTAAAAGATCAAAAATCAGCTTTTACGCCTGATATTACTCAATCCTTGAGATTGACCTTAAAGATTGAGAATTACAAACTCATGGAATTCGATGATATCTAAACTCGAGCTTGAACGAGAAAATATTTTGATCAAATTAAAACCGATTTATTTTCTGAAAACCCATTTTCAATGCGTTCATTACCATTGAACGTAAAATCCTAGGAATTCACCTGGAATTCATTAGGTCACCTGAACCAAATCGGGTGTCAACCGTAAGAACGGTGGTTGCATAGTGGTCAAAGACAGGACCTTGTGCCAGACCGAAAAATCATAAGGGTGAGCTTTACTATTGCTCCTACCAAGGATAGTAATTGCATCCGACACGTTATAAACCATAATTAAAAGCATGTCAGGGGACATTGCCTTAACGGTTGCTTGTTCAACGCTTTCCTTTACAACCGGACGGTAGTTTATCGAAAGGTAATATACGGGACAAGTAAACTGGACGTGTTGCTTTCCAAATACAAGGTTAGCAAGTGGGTGACACAAAACCGCAAGTTTTGAGCTAAAATTTTCAAATCTAAAACCCACCAAACCCACAAAAATATTTTGCAAACACCGGTAAAGGGTTATTCCGAAAAACTTATCTAGGGTAAAAGCTAGCTTGAATTTTCAAAAGATCAAATATTTTCATAAAGATCCAATTTTCTTAAGGATCTACATTTTCATAGTCATGTGGGACTGTAAACCGCCTTTCAAATGTGCACTTTGCTTTGGAAACCGAAAGTAAATCGGCTATTTGATTGCAAGTGTCATTGACCTAAACCCGAGGCAACTGTGGATGACACACCCACCTTTAACCATGGTTCTATCGTTACTATCATTGTTTATACCGCCGTATAGAAATCACTGATGTACAAAGTGTGAAGAATAAAGAAGTGATTCTAGTATTTCAAGACGATATTGCTTGAGGACAAGCAACGCTCAAGTGTGGGAATATTTGATAATGCTAAAAATGAACATATATTTCATAGCATTATTCCTCAAGAAAGACAAGCTTTTAGTTGCAATTGTTCTATTTACAAGTGATATTCGTTTAAATAATAAAAGGTGAAGACAAAAGACAGATTCGACGAATTGAAGACGCAAACGACCAAAAAGCTCAAAAGTACAAAATACAATCAAAGAGGTTCCAATTATTGATAAGAAATGTCTCGAAATTACAAGAGTACAAGATTCAAAACGCAAAATACAAGATATTAAATTGTACGCAAGGACGTTCGAAAATCCGAAACCGGGACCAGAGTCAACTCTCAACGCTCGACGCAACGGACGAAAAATTACAAGTCAACTATGCACATAAATATAATATAATATTTAAATAATTCTTATAATTATTTAATATATTATATTTATTTATTAAAACGTCGACAAACAAGAAAACAAGGATTTTTAGCTATCACCGACGGCCATGCGATCGCATGGCCTGGAGGAAGAAATCCCATGCGATCGCATGGCCAACTTTTCCAGTTCACAGGCCTATAAAAATCGAGCTTTGGTGCACCATTTAACCATCCTTTTTCTCTTCATCATACGTAAAGTGTATATATATATATATATATATATATATATATATATATATATATATATATATATATATATATATATATATATATATTTATATATATATATATATATATATTAATTTTAATTTTAATTTCTAATAAGAAGGGTGTGTTAGCGAATGTTGTAAGGGTGTAAGTCGAAATTCTGTCCGTGTAACGCTACGCTATTTTTAATCATTGTAAGTTATGTTCAACCTTTTTAATTTAATGTCTCGTAGCTAAGTTATTATTATGCTTATTTAATCCTAAGTAATCATGATGTTGGGCTAATTACTAAAATTGGGTAATTGGGCGTTGTACCATAATTGGGGTTTGGACAAAAGAACGACACTTGTGGAAATTAGACTATGGGCTATTAATGGGCTTTATATTTGTTTAACTAAATGATAGTTTGTTAATGTTAATATAAAGATTTACAATTGGGCGTCCCTATAAATAACCATTTACACTCGATCGGACACGATGGGCGGGGTATTTATATGTACGAATAATCGTTCATTTAACCGGACACGGGAATGGATTAATAGCCACTAGAATAATTAAAACAGGGGTGAGATTATGTAAAAGGACACTTGGTATAATTGATAACAAAATATTAAAACCTTGGGTTACACTCAGTCGACATCCTGGTGTAATTATTAAACAAAGTATTAAAATCTTGTTACAGTTTAAGTCCCCAATTAGTTGAAATATTTAACTTCAGGTATAAGGATAATTTGACGAGGACACTCGCACTTTATATTTATGACTGATAGACTGTTATGGACAAAAACCAAACGTACATATTAAATAATCCAGGACAAAGGACAATTAACCCATGGGCATAAAACTAAAATCAACACGTCAAACATCATGATTACGGAAGTTTAAATAAGCATAATTCTTTTATTTCATATTTAATTTCCTTTATTTTATATTTAATTGCACTTCTAATTATCGCATTTTTATTGTTATTGTATTTAATTGCACTTTTAATTATCGTACTTTTTAATTATCGCAATTTTATTTTATCGCATTTTTATTTATTGCAATTTCATTATCGTTATTTATTTTACGCTTTAAATTAAGTCTTTTATTTATTTAATATTTTACATTAGGTTTTAACTGCGACTAAAGTTTTAAAATCGACAAACCGGTCATTAAACGGTAAAAACCCCCCTTTATAATAATAATATTACTTATATATATATTTGTATTTTTATAAAAGTAAACTAATATAGCGTTAAACTTTGTTTAAAGATTTCCCTGTGGAACGAACCGGACTTACTAAAAACTACACTACTTTACGATTAGGTACACTGCCTATAAGTGTTGTAGCAAGGTTTAAGTATATCCATTCTATAAATAAATAAATATCTTGTGTAAAATTGTATCGTATTTAATAGTATTTCCTGCTAAAATTAATAACTATTTTATACCACTCTGCTAATACATCAAAGTTTTATTTACCCTTTTATTATGTTTCATAGCTAATTTATTATTATGCTTATTTAACCCAAGTAGTTGTGATGTTTGACTAAAAATAGAAAATGGGTTAATCTAAATTTGTACAACGGTTAATATTTAAATAAAGAACGGCCTTAAGGGAAATTGGGATTTTAACTATTAATGGGTATGGTAATTAATTAACTAAGTGACGACTTGTTAAACACATTACACTTATACTTTTAATTTGATATATGTATAAATAATCACATACGTTGACCGGACACGGAAGATGGATTATTTATATATATAGAGAATTATTCATTGAAACGGACACATGAATGAATTAATAATTAAAAGACTAGTTAAAATTAAGGTGGGTTATATTCAGTGACAACTGGTATAATTATTGACATACGTGACAACCGCGTCATACCATTTAAATGTTAATTAGTTAGAATATTTAAATGTGGTTACAAGATAGAATGACGAGGACACTCGCATTTGATGCTTGTAATTATAGGACTGCGCTGGACAACTCCAGGTAGACATCTTAAATATTCTACGGGTACAAAGGAAAATTAACCCAGGGTAAAAAGTAAAAAGTAAAAAGTCAAACGTCATAATTATGGAAGCTAAATAAGCATAATACTCTTTTATTGTATTTTCATCTCGTTTAGTTAATCTTTAATTGTTTTTACCATTGTAATTTTTATTTACCTTTTTATTATTTTCTAGTTTAAGATTGCCTTAGTTGTTAAGTTTATAAGTAGAAACTCATAAAAAGACAACCCGGTCGTTAAACGGTAAAAACTCCTAAAAATTACCATTAGCTATAAAAGTAAAATTAGAACTCTAAATAGAAAATAGAAATAACAAGGCTTTCCCATGGAACGAACTTCGGATTTACCCTAATTATATTACCATACGATTAGGTACACTTGCCTATAGTGTTGTAGTAACAATTAGGTTTCTTCCGTAAATAAATATAAAACTTGTAGGTTAAAAATATATACCACTACTAACACATCAGGAACTTTGGACATAGTGTTCAGGAATCTTCCATCAAGTTTGAAGGAATCAAGCTTGGATGGTTCTTCTTGTAGCCTTCCAAGATAAGGTACGCGAACCGGAGTTTCAGGGGTCAGCTTCTGAGTATATGTCGATATGTTCTTGAGCCTAGCTGACCTTCTCCGCGGTTCTTCCTCTGGGATCACGGAATCCATTTGCTTTGCTTCTTCTATGTGGGGATTTTGGATAGTATTACTTGGAAATCTTCCCTGCGATCGGGTTTCAAGGCGTTGTGATAACTGTCCGAGCTGCGTTTCTAAACTTTTGAGCAGAGCCAATTGATTTCTCATTAGTATCTCCGTCTGATCTTGTCTGGCTGCAGTTCTCTGATATAGCTGTTGTTGTCCTTGAATGAAATGAGTCAATTGATCATCAGCTCAGAGAGTGGGATTAGTTGCTTTTGTAATTTGGGTGGTAGGGGAATTTTCCTCAACTGGGGGACCAGTGAGTGGAAGTGGTTGATTGTAGGTCAATTAAGATTGTTGGGCTGGATAAGGTGGATAGCGATAGCAGAAAGGTTGATTGCTTCGCTGAAATTGATTAACCCTAGGTGGTTGATTGAATCCGGAATTTGGTGGACGAGCTGGGTATTGAACGTAACAGACTGAACCATCAGGATTTGCGTACTCAACTTGATATTCTTCAGTGGGTTGCGGGTTGGTACAATTAACACAAGCCTGAGCTTGGTTAACCTACTGCGGCTGCGTCTTCAATTCTCCGAGTTGTTTATCAAGAGATTCCATCTTATTCGTGAGGGATTTGATGGCCTCCGTTTGATTGTTAAGTGCAGAGAGTGGGGCAGATGATGAAGTTGTTTCACCACTGTTCCAGTCATGATGATGCATTGTCATGTTCTCCAGCAATTCCCATGCTTCGTCTGCGGTTTGGTTCATCAGATTCCCTTGAGCTGCTGCATCGATTGTCGTCCTATGATTTACCGTAAGACCATTGTAGAAGGTACAGATTTAGGCTGACGGTTTTAGCTGGTGATTAGGGCATTTCTTCAGCAGGGTTTTGAATCGCTCCCATGCAGTGTAAAGAGATTCATCATAACTTTGTTTGAAGTTAATGATGTCATTTTTCAGTTTGGTTTGTTTAGAAGGAGGGAAATATTTGGTTAGGAATTTAGTAGCCATCTCCATCCATGACGTGATGGAATCTTTTTCCAGTCCTTCAAACCAAGTTTGAGCATGATGAGTGAGAGAATAGAGGAACAAGTATAGCCGGACTATATCTTTTCCTATCCCTGGCTGTTTATAGGAGTTCGAAAGAGATATGAATTTATCAAGGTGAGAATTAGGATCGTCGTTCGGTAAACCATGAAACTGACAGCTATTTTGGATGAGCTGGATGATGTGATGTTTTAACTCGAACGAGTGTCCTTGAATCTTCAAAAATCTGATTGGTCCTCCTCGACCTTCAATCGAGGGTTTGGTGTTTTCTGCTAAAGTAACGCGTAACGCCATTTGATTTCTGATTCGTGCTTCCTTGCGTGCTTTAGAGATTATTGCGTCTGGATTAGGTACGAATAGCAACGGCCCTGGTCTAGATTGGGTTTGGGTCATACACTAGGTATGCCTTTTTGTTTTTAATTTTTCGCAAATAAACTAAGATAATCTAAAGTAAGCTAAACTAGTCTAAGGTAATCTAATTTTATCTAGTTTGATCTAAGGTAGTCTAAAGTAATCTAAGGTAATCTAATTTAATTAACTAACTATCCTACGGTTGAATATGTTTTTGGTTTTGGCTACTGATTCCCTGGTATTTCGGTAACAGAGCTCCGCACGAACTATTCAACAAACCAAGTGGCCAGGCCGACTACGGAGAGGCAGGATCCTTTTGGTCCCAATATAATTGGCGACTGTTCGGAAAATCCAACAACCAAGTCCATGTATAATTGTCTTTCTTAGACACCACTAAATGCTTGTGAATAAGTTTGATAGAGAGCAGTATTGCCTGATACCAGCTCCCGGCAGCGGCGCCAAAAACTTAGTATTCTCCCGTGATATGGCCGAAACGGACGGTTTTTATTTGCGCGGTGTCATCGGGCCATGGCTCGCCAGGATCAGCCACTCGTGGGAGAGGGTACTGTTTTAAATTTATATTTAGCGGGGCCTAAATCTTACTACTCCTTATAAGTAAGGGAAGTATGACCTAGAGTCGTATTTTTGAGATATCAGTAGAATCGAACATATATTTAAGCATAAGATAGTTAGGGAGTAGTGGTTATTTAATTTAGGATTTTCTAATTTATAAGATAGATAAAGTAAATGCGATAAAATTCGTAATTCAGATAAGGTTAAAGTGAGTGCATACTATGACTTCATCAGTTATTCTGCCGAGATTATGGAATCCTGGCTCATGAATAGGCAGTGGCCTTGTACTCATTACACTGGTCCTAAATGCCCCTGTCATAAGACATGTCACTGGGTACTGCGTTAGGCTTGAAGATTCTGAATAGACAGCAACGTCCCTTACCCCCGACGCCCGTGCAGTCTGACTACAGGCATACACGTTCAGATGGCTCATCCAATTGAGCGACTCGGTTGGGTGACGTATTAACATTCCAAAATGGTCTAAACTTTCTTAAGCATAATAGAATACATGGTTTACCATATCCGAGAGACATGATGTGTTTCAATGCTTTCGTTAATGATTGGTTTTGAAAGATAGTTAGGCCCTTAAAAAGAGTTCAACCATAAAGAACACCATGGCCAAGTCAAGCTGACTTCCATGAACACGTTCGGTTATCCTAACGGTCCAATCCTTTATGTGTCTAAACAAACAGTTCCTTAATTAACTAAGAATCCCTCGAGCGGGGTGCAATGCTTGAGACCGCATTATGGTGCAGTGTACTGGTCAACACTAACCGGGTTCCATGGCCTTACTTAGCAGAGGTACAGCTTACAACAACCGTTGTGCTTCAGCGTACACGTACGAAGTTTATATGCTTGGTGACTACACTAGCATGGTCTAGGACCGTCAGTGTACTAAGGGTCTAGTTAGATGTTTCACTACGAAAGAGTCCTCAGTCGAAATCCAAAGCTTGATAGACTTACTACAACCGGTGTGCCTCAGTCGATCTTACGTTGTATCCGATAGACTTCTCTTACCAAGGGGTGACACAGATAGTGTACTCTGAATCAGGGTTCGCGACTTCCCAATAACAGAGCCTATAACTACGTTCTATTAGTTGGAAAAGCGATTGAGTTTAAAGCATAATCGGAAAGTATTTCGATAGCATACACAAACCATAATATTATTTCGGCATTATAACTGCTTACATCATAGCATACACTAAAGATAACTACTCGCTAATCATGGCAACAATATCATAAAACATTATATAAGATAAAGGATAGAAGTACCAGTAGATTAAACGAGTTCTGAATACAAAAGTGACAACTTCAAGACTCTAGACCGCTCCTAATACAATCTTCAGCGTTCTTCTCCGGGTACTAGGTTTCCCGCACGGAGTCGAAGACCTTGAGAGTATGACTAATATTGTACAAGAGAGAGAAAGAAGTGAATTGAAGTGTGTGTTGGAATGAATGACAAAGACCTTTTAAATAAGCAAAGTTTTTGCCTGCAAACGGCTGGCAAGCCGTATGGCAACCCGTTTGGTGAGCCGTATTTGGCAAGCCGTTTTCTTGGCAGAACGTTTCTTGGGGCCGTTTTCTGGACCATTTAGCAGGCCGTACCCCATACTGGCAAGCCGTATGGCAGGCCGTTTTTGGTGCTGGTCAGCCTTGGTTCACTGGATTGTAACTTGATTTCTTGTCTTTCACCGTTTTTGCTCTAGAATCTTCGTTTTAGCTCCGATTCTCTTGATTCTTTTTTAACCGCCTTCGTAATTACTTGTTCTTCAATTCTAACCGACGAAGTGGGCATTTTTCCCAAAAAGTTCGAATCTTTCTTGTTTTTGGGCCTTAATACCTGGGTGAAAACGTGACTTTTTAGCCGATATCAATCATTCAACCATAGAATGTAGTTTCACGTACTTGTGTCTATTTTGTAAAACATTTATAAAATTGCATGTGTTCTCATCCCAAAAAAAAATTAAATTTTTAAAAGTGGGAATATAACTCACTTTCACAGATTTTCACTTCGTCAGAAAAAGACTTGGCCACGGGTCGATTCACAAACCTATAACAAATATATATATATTTATCAACATATGATCGAAATATATTCACAACATTTTTATTACGTTTTGACATTTTAAATTTGTTAAGTTAACAGTCCAACGTTAGTAGTCCACAATTAGTTGTCCACAGTTAGTAATACAGAAATAAATCAATATATATTATCTCGAATCAATCCATGACCCAGTGTATACAAGTCTCAGACTCGATCACAACTCAAAGTATATATATTATTTTGGAATCAACCTCAAACCTGTATAGCTAATTCGAGCATTACCGCATATAGAGTGTCTATGGTTATTCCAAATAATATATATAGATGACGTCGATATGATATGTCAAAACATTGTATACGTGTCTATGGTCTATCAAGATTACATAATATATGTTAGAATACATTTATAATACAATATAAGTTAGTTAAGTTATGGTTAGTATAGATTTCTTACAAAGTTTCACGTAGCTAAAACAAGCAAAAATATCCAATTTTGTTTTACCCATAACTTCTTCGTTTTAAATCCGTTTTGAGTGAATCAAGTTGCTATGGTTTCATAATGAACTGAAATTTATGAAACTAAACAGAAAAAGTATAAGTTTATAGTCGGAAATACAGGTTACAAGTCATTTTTGTAAGAGGTAGTCATTTCCGTCGAAAGAACGACATCTTGATGACCATTTTGAAAAACATACTTCCACTTTGAGTTTAACCATGATTTTTGGATATAGTTTCATGTCCATATGAAATATTATTTTTCCAGAAGAACAACTTTTAAATCAAAGGTTATCATAGTTTTTAATTATCCAACCCAAAACAGCCCCCAGTTTCACTACGACGGCGTATGTCCGATTTTACGGTGTTCTTCGTGTTTTCAGGTTTTAAATCATTAAGTTAGCATATCATATAGATATAGAACATGTGTTTAGTTGATTTTAAAAGTTAATTTAGAAGGATTAACTTTTTTTGCGAACAAGTTTAGAATTAACTAAACTATATTCTAGTGATTACGAGTTTAAATCTTCGAATAAGATAGTTATATATATATAAATCGAATGATGTTATGAACATCATTACTACCTCAAGTTTAGTAGGTAATCCTACTGAAAGTGACAAGAAATGATGTAGCTTCAAAGGATCTTGGATGGCTTGAAAGTTCTTGAAGTAGAATCATGACATGAAAACAAGTTCAAGTAAGATTTTTACTCGAATTAAGATAGTTTATAGTTATAGAAATCGAATCAAAGTTTGAATATGAGCATTAACTTGAATTAAAATAGTAACCTAATGTAAATAACAGAGATTTCTTGATCTTAGATGATTACTTGGAATGGATTAGAAAGCTTGGAAGTAGACTTGTAAACTTGAAAGTGTTCTTGATGTGTTCTTGAGTAGTTGTTTTGAAAGTTGATCTAGGTTAGGATTTATGAGCTAGATTGAGTTACATTTTATTGAAGATGATGAAGAACACTTAGAACAATGAGAGAACACTTGAGTGAGAGTTGTTTGATGCATGAAAGTTGAAAAATGAGAGTGTTATGGTTGGTGCTAGTTCACGTGAATATGGAGTACACATATAGTCTCCATTAGTTAGTATTTTTGTTAGATATTTCATGCTAGTTGCCAAATGATGGTTCCCACATGTCTTGGTGACTCACAAGGGCTGCTAAGAGCTGATCATTGAAGTGTATGTACCAATAGTATATATATTTAGAAGCTGTGTATTGTACGAGTACGAATACGGGTGCATACGAGTAGAATTGTTGATGAAAATGAACGAGAATGTGATTGTGAGCATTTTTGCTAAGTAGAAGTACTTTGATATGTGTCATGAAGTCTTTCAAAAGTGTACTAATACATCTTAAGACACTACATGTATATACATTTTAACTGAGTCGTTAAGTCATCGTTAGTCGTTACATGTAAGTGTTGTTTTGAAACCTTTAAGTTAACGATTTCGTTAAATGTAATTAATCCCATTGTTATTATATTTAATGAGATGTTAAATTATTACATTATCATGATAACATGATGTACTAATATATCTTAATATGATATATAAATATTAAAACGTTATTACAACGATAATCGTTACGTATAGATAACGTTTTGAATTTCTTAAGTTAGTAGTCTTGTTTTATGTACAAGGTTCATTGTTAATATACATAATGAGATACTTTAATTATCATTTCATCATGTTAAACATATATGAACATATATATATATATATATATATATATATATATATATATATATATATATATATATATATATATATATATATATATATATATATATATATGTTCATATATATAATATCATGTTATATACAAGTTATAACGTTCATGAATCATCGGACAAACTGAGTGGTCAAACGTTAACACAAAAACTGTTTCAATTAATCAAGTCTTAACAAGTTTGATTGCTTAACATGTTGGAAACATTTATTCATGTAAATATTAATCTCATATAATATATACTCATGGAAAAGTTCGGGTCACTACAAAACTAACCCAAGAGTCAATAAGTGACTCCCCTCCAAGTGCGGCTTGCAACAACAGGTTAACTCTCACGGGTGGATCATGTCCAAATGGATCATCTTTCATTATATTCCAAGTGCTAACCTCGTAAGGATATACAAATTTCGCATAAATAGGTGACTCCTCAATTGGTTCCTCTAAAACAAGTTCCTCGTCCTCAATAATCTTTGATGACTCCACCACTTCATCCTCAAATGTTAACACCTCCTCATTATCAAAATTGTACCCAACCGGCTCATTATATACCGCAGAGATCTCAGGCATAACATCCTCATCCTTATCACTATCACAGGAATAAATGTCTGTCGCCCGCACTGAGGTGGTAGGTGGAAGAGTAGTTACATGCTCATATTCATCCCTTGGTGGGTCCGTTGGAATTTCCTCTAGTAGAAACATGGGTATATCGTTATAATTCCCCGTCAAATTGTATCTCTCCAACAGATACATAGGAATGTGATCAATATCTTTGACCAAACGGTAACCTCCACCAACATCTCTCGGATCAACCTTTACATTTAAAACTGATTTTGTCTCTTGGAACTGATGTTAAGAAGAATCCCATGTCGAGTCATCCCCTTCATAACAATAGTCCATTGGTTGACCGAAAGAGTCAAAATTAGGTATGGAACCATTATCACAAGGTTGATCAATGGGGGCGAAATCATTCATGTAACTATCATCATAACCCCCATCTCGATAACAACCATCATAAGCAGCACAATAACCATCCGACTCACCATTAGCTTGCCACAAATCCATACACCCATTATCATGATTACCCATGTGACCATCATTCACATACCCATAACCAGAATCACTGTACGTGCCCAATTGTTGACCATCATTCATTACTCTTGACCATAGGAAGTCATACAAAGATTCTTGCCCGGCCATGGTATACATGTAACCTAGCTGCAATCACAACACAACCAAACTAGCGCGTAAAACCAAACAAAATAAAATAACAGAAAATAACTTTCGTAGAAACGAATTCCACGAAAGGATCGAACAACTAAGAGTTATTAAAATCTTTAAACACACCGCTCCCCGGCAGCGGCGCCAAAAATTTGATATGCGTGAAACCACACCTAATCTTATTGTAATAAAGTTACGAATTCGTTCACAGGGAGCAGCGTTTAAGATTTTAAGACTGATAGTTATTCTGAAGATTTATGTTGTAAAATGATAGTTTGAATAAACTAATAACGCAAAAATAAATAAAACAAATAACCAGATAGACGAAGCAGTGTTCACTCAAATGATTCACTAGTGACGTGGATTGTTCTTTCAATTAAAACCGATTAAATGTCTGATAAATTATAACTCAATCATCTAAAATTGACTAACTCACATTAATCTCATTCAAATAATCAAATCATAAAGGATTAAACTATTGTGATTCAATCTAGGTTAAACTCACATAAAACCTTAATTCCACCAATCACTCGGAGCAACTACACGACTGTGCTATTAAATTACCAATTAATCACCATTCAGACTCACATGTAAATGTCTAGATCTCCTAAGAGTTGAAGCATAATCCGTTTATCCCTAATAAACTCACGTAAACTAGGTAACAAATTATGTAATTAAAGTCAAGTAACCGATTCACACAATAATGGATCTTTTGATTGAACACAATAATTATTAATCAAAGAGATTTAGCTATTAAGATTTGATCCGGATTAAAATCACTTAAAATCCTAACTACGAAGATCACTCAATGTAATTACACGATTATGATGCCAAAAACCATTCAATTACCGATTAGATATTTAATATAATCACTTGAAATCAAATCCCTAACCGTCTAGATCACTGAAGTGCCGAACTACACATTATCTAACACCTATTATCTCACAATAACAAGTTTATAACATGTATAATCAAATTAAAGTAGAAAGCATGCATAACAATGGGTCTTTGACCAAACTTAATAAAACTAAATCAATCAAACATTAAATCCATGAAGATAAGAACAATTCAACGATCAAAAGCTATTACATCCGAGCAAACACTAAGGGATTTAGCTACTCATGGAAATTGAAACAACACACAAAACAATCAATAACAATTTATTTATCATTACAAATAATAATAAATGTTTAAAATAAAAGTACCGATTGTATTGTAGTAGAATAAAGATCCCAAGTTATAGCTAAAAATAAGTTAAGCTTGAAGAACCAAAGTTCCAGCCGTTTGCCTCTTTTCGTCGTAGCCTCCCAGAACAGAAAAATACAATACGGAACAATAGTAAAAATAAATTGAAAAACCTCCCATTTTTTGTAGTAATACGTCGAGAGATTAAATAGATGGATAGTATGATAGAATAATAATAAATAATTAGAAATCTCCCATGATCTGCTCCTTTTTTTGCTTTATGTCGGCTACAACAACCAAAGTGGGTCCACGTCAAATATTAGCCAGCCTATTTAAATTTGATATATTTTCCATCCATACAATCTCCCGTACACGAAATCTTGTACCCATACATCTCGCTATAGCGAGATGTTCAAATCCAGCTTTTCGTGTTCGTGTTATCTTTCCTCGGTAACCGAAAAGCTTTCGGCATTGCTCTCGCGATAGTGTAATATCCCCAATCAAGATTTCGCTATAGCAAAATCAATAAAAAATCAAATATTCGCCTTTAATCCTTAATATCTCGGTTAAGAACAATTTCGCTATAGCGAAGATATTAACATAAACATTCTCGCTAAAGCGAAAACTCTAATTTTCACATTTTACCCCTCTAGTTCTTTAATTTTTGCACATCAACTCCTTTCTTGTAATTTCACTTGTAAAAACTGACTTTTCGCCCAAATTAACTCCAAAAACTTTTCAAATATTATTAATGAACCAAAATTTTAATCTTTAATATATATCTTCATGAAATCTTCGACTTAGCACCGAAAAATCAACAAATTGAAACCGACGTTGCGAATAAAAATGTGTATAAATGAAGCAATATCACATCCCAACAAAAACTTTAACCTTTCATAATCTGAGGTTTTTTTTCTTCGTAAAAGCTAGAAGCTAAAAACTCCAAAAATTTCATTCCCAAACATCCCTTAGTATGTTTAATAATATTAAGGGTTACTTACAGCTACCATAGATGCTACGGCTACCATTAGATGTTCCATATATGTATATAACAAAATAAATAACAACATGATCTTCAAAAATTTACATTTCATTAGCTTGAGTCTAATTTAGCATTAGTGAGATCCAATTTTGAGCTGCTTAATTCAAGCTTTTTACCCATTAAACTAAAAAATGTTATGAAAGCATCTAGACCGAGAACACATAGCAAATATATGCATTGAATAATACATTGTGATCGTAAGCTCAATCATAATAATTTGACATAATTCCTCAACATAAAGAATAATAAAAGCAAAAATTATCCTTTCATCGACAACATAATTCCTCAAATAGCTCGAACAAGAAACTTGACAACAAACATATTTCATGTATGAAACGACAAAAGGTTTTCCAATGGAATGTTTGTATAAAAAAGGTAATCTGTTGATGACTGTAAGGAAACCAACCAGGTCACCAGGAGAACTTTCAGACCCATTATTGTGTCAAAAACAAGATGAAACGTGGTTCATGTATCCATGAATGCTCTGACTAATCATTCCCTCCACATTTTTCTCATATATAAACAGCCTAGACACAACAATCAACAATTAGATTGTCTTTACTTAATATCTTTAATGTTTCTTGTTTGAATTTTGTGACAACGTCAGAAGATGCAATTAAGTAAAGATATTCATTCAATAAACCAATATATATCCAACCTGTAAATCAACCTAAAGCCCAAATGAAAAGACTCAAACCATTAACATTAATATTAACATCAACATAAACATCAAAATCAAAATCAACATCAACAGCTGGTGGTGTAGAGAAATTTACACTTAATATCTTGATACTTTGCTGCCATAAAATAGGTCGTCTCAAAACATAGAGAGCAACAATAACGGTCTCAGCTTGAAAAGCGAAATACAATTCGTTATTAATGTGTTTCCAGAATCCATTTAGAACGAAGAAGACTATTTGTCGTCACTTAATACACTTCTTAGTGAGTATTTGCAATTTGAAAGATAAATACATTTTTGATCGACCTCCAAAATCCCTATACAAGCAAAAGAATCCAGCAGGAACCTTCTGGCAATGAAGGAGTTTACATTAGTTTAGTAATAGTAAGGCACCTAAGTCGACTCATTGATTTTAATAGTTAGCGGGATAACCTTGACCTCATTTTACCAGAATGATGATATGTTCCAACAGCCAAGCCCATGGAAACCAGTGCATGAAAGAAATCAGGATCCAAAAAAGAGAGAGAACCAAAAGAAAATAATCACTTAAAAACTTACTCTTAAAATCCGTATGCTTGTTGATCGAAATTTTTTCATGCACCAAGCATAACATTTAGACGAAAATTCTGTTATGGTGAGGACTCGAGGTATCCTATTGGGCGGGTCAGAGGAGCACAATGTCGACTTGAACCATAAATCATGTAAATACACGAACTACTAATGGTGCAAACGTCATTAACTCACCAACCAACTTCCCATCATTTAACTCACTCTCGTTGAAAGCAAAGCATATTAGTAGCAGTAGCACAATTCTTTATGTGATGATGATTTTTTTTATAACATTACCGACACATAGACCAAAGCCAAGCATGGCAATAGCAGTAGCAGGATTCTAATAAGAAAAATGCATTTTTGTAACGTGGGCTTAAATTCTCCATTATCCACATCTCTTAGAGCCTTTAACAACAAAAATTGTAAAGTCGCGGACATTTTTAGGGATTGAACTGTATATATGAATTTTAGCGTTTAAAATATTATAGAATAAACAACTTCTTTCTACCTTGTATAAAATCAGCTCACCAGCTGAAGCATCTTAATATGAGGGTTGATCGAAATGTCGAGGAGATCATATCAGTCTCCACTCGAACTGAATCAAGACAGAGTTCCATACCAATTGATAACAAAGAAACTTTAAGACTGGAAAAAATGAGGATAAAAAGAAAAAGTGAAAGTGATTACCGTGATTCAAAATTACCATGAAGGTTACTTCCAGACTCCTTGCTATCACATATATGAACTATAAGAATCTTTATATATAGACTACTCAGGCTTCACAACAGATTTATCAATCTTAATAGTTCTTCACTCACGTATAGTAACACATTAATTCAATTCAATGTACACACCATGGTTTCCTAACTAACCTGCAAAAGATGAAAAGAAATGCATATTCTAAGCAAAATTCTCATAAACATATTAAACGTAGTAAATACATTTAAGCCTCATTTTTAACATGATCTTTTTAATGTTGAGAATCTAACCACAGACGCCCCTTTAAAGACCTATAAATAATATGTAGTAATACTTAACTGATCGTTCTAACATGCTGCTACAACCCACCCATTTGATCACCTCTAATATTTATGAAAAAAAAAAAAACTAAACTCACCATCATTTATTGGGTTGTTTCTTTGTTCACAATAGCGTTAAATACAACTGAGGCTATGGGTTCCATAGGAACAAAACACGTACTAAGATTCAAAATAACAGAAGAATAATCATACAGTTACACCAAAGTCTTTTCTTTTAACCATACCTAAATAAAAATCGTGTAGTAACACATACGCTCACATGTGCATCTATTAGTAACACAATAGCTAATACAATCAACTTTAAATAATTCAAAATGAATATATACATCTAACAATAAAATTGAAATATAGTAAAATAAACATGTATCTAAAATACTTTAACATGTTAACAAATGATAAAGAAATAAAGGTAACACATAGGCTCACATGTGCATCTAGTAGTATCATCCCTAGTGACATTGCTAAATTTGAGTTATTGAAATAGGTTTTCTTCCATGTTACAAAGATCTTAACCCTAACAACAACATCGTTCAGATCCTTTGTTAATTGGTTAAAGGGTGTATGTTCAACAATGCAGCCATTAGGGATTTTCTTGTTTAGTGATGAGATGCTACAAGAGAAAACAATTTTGGATGCCCATAATGTGTTTGTTTACCATGGTATTTATACTAAACGATAGAGCTCATTGGAGAGAAATGTCGTCATTATTTTGTATTTAAGAACGATATTATCAACTAAAGAGATTGAATCAAAATAATTCAAACTTAGCTGAATTATGGGAGTAGTTTTAGAAATGATTAATATTTCAACTGTATATATTAGTAAATGTTTATGTAATTTATTTTGTTGAAATTTTTTTAAATAATTACCTAAAAAAACTCCAAAAATTATGGGGCAGACAGCTGTTATGATCAAATCTTTTCAATATAGAATCATTTTGGAATTTTTTTACCAAACCTGCTAATTAAATCAAAATTAACAATAATTAAATGATTTTAAAAAACAAAAATCATTCTTTTTAGAATCAATAAACACAGCTTATCAATAAACACATATTGATCTAACACTTTAGCTTTATATGTTTTAATTTTCATAAATTAAACATAATGAAATTCGTATAACAATAGAACATAAAAATGTTTTTATAATTATATATGTAATACTGCAAAGTGTATTAATTGAATTAAAAAAATGAAGATCACATATTGATACCAGAATAACCTAATTGTGCGATGACAAATCTTCAATCATGACATTTTTTCCTCCATTTAATAGAGAGACTTAGGAAGACCTTTTACAATAGACTGAATCTGTGAAAATTCCTTATTTGCAAGCGTGTAATCGTATTAGGATCATGATCGATTTGGATATGATTGAATTTTGAGATTAGGGTTAACATGTCTGAATTTAGTCCTTTTGGAGTAGGCGATTTAACATGTTAAATTGAGATAGTATTCGCAGGTTATGAATTTCATTAACAAACAATCATTTGATTGTTAATTCAATCTACATATCGATCGTTTAATTGTTGTAGATTGAACGATCGAAAGAGGATAATGAAGGTTTAGGTATTAGCTTGAGCGTGTCTGGAGTTTGATAAACACGTTCTTTTGATTCAATGGTAGCTGTTGTAGATTTTAATTTAATAAGAGGGTATTTTAGTCTTTTTAATGAATGATTAGCTAATCTAGTTTTATTGTTAGCTAATCGGTAAAATGTATGGTTGTAATTAAAAGTTAGTAATAATTCTATGGTCATTAAGGTGTTAGATACTTTAATTGAGAGAGATAATGCTCCTCTTATAATGTTTAAAATAAAAGAGATATCTGTTGTGATTCAATTGTGTTCTAAAAGTATTAATCAAAAATATGTAATAGGGTGTTTTGTCACTAAAATTTCAAAATCTCATCTTTATCATTTTTTTGTATTTACAGATGCATAGATATCTTCATGTTTATCGTTTCCTGGATTTCTTTTCACTTCATGGGCTATAAAGGTTTGCAACTGCTTCGAATGTTTTGTTTACTTTTTTGCTATGAGTCTTTGGTTCTTGCATTTTATCTTTTAAATGAACAGGTCATATGAAAACTAAATTTTGTTATTATTGTGTTTGATAGATGAACAGGTCATCTTTTAAATGATCTAGCAAGCGCCCGAGATTGAGTGGTCATATGTTCATATGTAATTTCTAATTTGTTTTTCCTACTTATTTATTGCTGAGGGTTCTAAGCATTGAACAATCTAGCAGTTATATGGTTGATGATAGACTAATAGGAAGGTATGTGCTTTATTCTTCAGTTTACTTGATTTTGGTTTGACCTTTATTATTGGTTTTGTGTGTGTTTGTTAGAAATTTTTACTTGGGTAGTTGATGATGATTTTATGTTCATGTAATTTCTTTATATTGTGATAGATTTAGTTGCACTTTGCATCCAGGTTTCCAAAGAAAACATTAATAGTTATTACGAAAGTGCAAGGTATATGTATGATGAAATGCCCAAGAGAATTGCAGTCATATGGTATGAATTCTATTACACCTATATTTTAACTTGGAATTGGCATGTTAGTTGCATCTTAACATGGTAGTGTTCATGTCAATTTCATGAGTTATATTTGGTTTAGTGGTTCTATAGTAATTTCAAGAATAAAGATGTTTAAATAAGAGTTATTTGGTTGGTTTCATGTATGCGTTATATTTAGAAGATATAAGATATATTAGGTTGCAACTAATTTTCCAACAAGAATTGTAGCTAATTGAAATTAACTATTATTACTACGACTTTAGTCATGTGAAACTTAACTTTTGGTTATGTTCAAGTACTTATAGTTCTATCGTAACTTTTGTAGATGTGAAACTTAACTTAGACAAAATAGTTCTAATTTAATTTTTTGTACCTTTAAAGTATATTTGTGATCTTTAGACAAATAACTGTAGCTTAGTTCTTAATCATTGCCTTCAAAGTTGAGTCTGTTAAATCTACAAACTGATATTCTCTGTTGCATATATTAAACTTAGTGCTTTAAGTTGGTTCAAAAATTTGGTAATAGTATGCATAATTAATGGTATTGTTATTTTGTATTCTAACAATCATAAGCATGGAAATATGGTCTCTATATTTAGCTTTTTTACTAAATTATATGGGTACTGATAACGCACTTCTTATAGTAGTACTTATGTTGCAGGTTCTCGGCAAATTTGTGCTGTGATGTGAAGATGAGTTGTAAAGTTTTTATTCTATATGAATCTGATGGGTTGTTTAGTGAGTTTTGAAGAAGATTAGTGTGTTGATGTGCCAAGATTAGATGAATATTATGATGCCATCATTGAGGCAGGTTAGTGTGCTGTTTAATTTTAAGACTGAATTGAATTTTTATTTAATGAACAAAAGAAGACATGAAGCACAAACTGGGTAGAAGAGTCAAGTGTAAATCAATCTGCAAGCCAAGTGCATTCAGACATATTTTGTTGAGTAATTTGTTAAGTGATCTCCATAAGATCTGGCTTATTGAAGATGAGGAAAAAGTAGATGAAGAGGTCTACATAAGATATGGGAAGACAATAATATTTGAGAAAAATATGTTAAGATCCTTTTTTGAAGGATGATGGGATAAAGCGGAGGAGTATAAATGATCATACAGTGTACATAGTACTATGAAATATAAGACCCATAAGTTAGATGTTCCACAATTCCTCATAAGTTGGGTTTATCATGTGTCTTCTTGGGCGATATTAATAGAGATAAATCAACACAATACAGAGTATAAAATTCTCAGATCTCTCTTATCTCTGCTATGCTCATTTGTGCTGTCAATATTTTATTTGGTATGCTTATACATGTTAGTGCATTTTGCTATAACTTTTACATTTTAACCATAATTGTTGGTTACATACATTACAAGAACACATCACTAAATAACATATATACTGAATACAACATAATACTATAATATTAAATGATAATTTGTAAACATCACTTTTGTGTGCAAGTAAATTTGAACAGTTGGTTTTAAAAATTTTATTTTTTTACGAACTCGTGATTTCACGAGTCTTTTAACTAGTTTATTTACTGATTAGGTGTGTGATCTATGGCATAATATAAGAGTTGGAATTATTGATAGTAGATGTTATCTGTACTTCACATACTACTTTGGTGGGAAGGCTTCTCCATTTGTATCGGAAATTTTTGGAAAGACAGTGTGTTTAAAACTAGCACAATGCACATAGCGCTACTATAATATTTGCTTTCTATTATTAACTAATCACATTTTACAAATATTCATCACATGGACACACTTCCATTATATTATTATTATTATTATTATTATTATTATTATTATTATTATTATTATTATTATTATTATTATTATTATTATTATTATTATTATTATTATTATTATTACTATTACTATTACTATCCAAATGCAAATATCTTAAGTGCATTTAATATGCATTACTAAATTTTCTAGGCCATTCTGTACAACCACCATCGTTAGAGATACAATCCTTTTATCACACAAGTTTCTCAAACACAAGCGCATGTAAGCATCCATTAGGAACTTTAAAATTACTGCTGTTATTTTTTGCTACCATCAGATGGTTTAAATTTCCGTTCGACAACTACGCTTTGATGTGCAACGGTAGAACATAGTAGTATGACAACAAATGTAGTTGTACTCCGTACTATTTTAGTTTTATGAGTATTATTTTTCCATTTGCACACATAATAAGGAGCCAATAACTATTTGAGTTGGGTGAATTAAAAAATGCGACAACACTAATAGTAGTATGTAACATCATGCTAAGTGAACAATACAATTATGTACTTACTCGCGTTAAACGTCTCCCACGAGCATCCAATCACCATCTTTATCTTCATTACTTCATATGTAAGCAAATATAGTTTTGTTGCAACATCTTCCACCAAGTATCTTTTATCATGCAAAACCTAAGCATGCCAACAATTTGATCATTGTTATTAGAATACGTAGATCGAATGTTCTTGCGAAAAGGTCTAACCAGAGGCCAACCAACTACCAACACCTTGCAAACCCAAAATAGCATATTAATAAACATCAATTTATCATCTATATATTTTCAAAAACAATTATGTACTCCTTAGATATATACATTACCAAATTAATGAATCAAAACCCTTAAAGTTGCACACTAAGAAAAAATCAACAACGAATAAAGTACAAATGATTGGTGTAGCTTCATCTACTAAAAACGAAAAAACATAATGAATAATAATGTATATTACTATGTGCTAATAACTTATAATTATTCTTTTTGTCATTTCATCAAGCACTTGATATGGATATGAAAAAAAAAAACTTGTCTACATAAGATACTTCTATAAACTTGCTTACATATAGTGGAATTGATGCTGCATTTTCTTGATCTACTTGCATTAAAAAGACAATGGTTAATTATTAAATTTCGAAACCTATCAGGGAGTACCTTCCTTGTTGAAGTTGTGTATTGATAATGCTAAAAACGAACATATATTTCATAGCATTATTCCTCAAGAAAGACAAGCTTTTAGTTGCAATTGTTCTATTTAAAAGTGATATTCGTTTAAATAATAAAAGGTGAAGACAAAAGACAGATTCGACGAATTGAAGACGCAAACGACCAAAAAGTTCAAAAGTAAAAAAGACAATCAAAGAGGTTCCAATTATTGATAAGAAACGTCTCAAAATTACAAGAGTACAAGATTCAAAACGCAAAGTACAAGATATTAAATTGTACGCAAGGACGTTCGAAAATCCGGAACCGGGACCAGAGTCAACTCTCAACGCTCGACGCAACGGACTAAAAATTACAAGTCAACTATGCATATGAATATAATATAATATATAATTAATTCTTAAAATTAATATATATATTATATTATATTTATAAAACGTCGGCACATGGAAACAAGCAACATGTGAGCTCTCCCAGCTGGCCATGCGATCGCATGGCCAGGAAGAAGAAAGTCCTTGCGATCGCATGGCATGAAAAGTCAGGCCACATCTCCTATAAATTCGCAGTTTGGTGAACGCAAAAAAAAAAAAAAAGATATCCATCCTCTCTATATCTATACGTAAATATTTATATTTATATTTTAATTTTAATTTTAATTTTAATTTTAATCCTAATAATAAGGGTATGTTAGCAAATGTTGTAAGGGTGTAAGTCGAAATTCTGTCCGTGTAACGCTACGCTATTTTTAATCATTGTAAGTTATGTTCAACCTTTTTAATTTAATGTCTCGTAGCTAAGTTATTATTATGCTTATTTAATCCGAAGTAATCATGATGTTGGGCTAATTACTAAAATTGGGTAATTGGGCTTTGTACCATAATTGGGGTTTGGACAAAAGAACGACACTTGTGGAAATTAGACTATGGGCTATTAATGGGTTTTATATTTGTTTAACTAAATGATAGTTTGTTAATGTTAATATAAAGATTTACAATTGGGCGTCCCTATAAATTACCATATACACTCGATCGGACACGATGGGCGGGATATTTATATGTACGAATAATCGTTCATTTAACCGGACACGGGAATGGATTAATAGCCACTAGAATAATTAAAACAGGGGTGAAATTATGTACAAGGACACTTGGTATAATTGATAACAAAATATTAAAACCTGGGGTTACACTCAGTCGACATCTTGGTGTAATTATTAAACAAAGTATTAAAATCTTGTTACAGTTTAAGTCCCCAATTAGTTGGAATATTTAACTTCGGGTATAAGGATAATTTGACGAGGACACTCGCACTTTATATTTATGACTGATGGACTGTTATGGACAAAAACCAGACGGACATATTAAATAATTCAGGACAAAGGACAATTAACCCATGAGAATAAACTAAAAATCAACACGTCAAACATCGTGATTACGGAAGTTTAAATAAGCATAATTCTTTTATTTCATATTTAATTTCCTTTATTTTATATTTAATTGCACTTCTAATTATCGCATTTTTATTGTTATTGTATTTAATTGCACTTTTAATTATCGTACTTTTTAATTATCGCAAGTTTATTTTATCGCACTTTTATTATTCGAAATTTCATTATCGTTATTTACTTTACGCTTTAATTTAAGTCTTGTATTTATTATTAATATTTTACATTTGGTTTTAACTGCGACTAAAGTTTTAAAATCGATAAACCGGTCATTAAACGGTAAAAACCCCCCTTTATAATAATAATATTACTTATATATATATTTGTAAAATTATAAAAGTAAACTACTATAGCGTTAAGCTTTGTTTAAAGATTTTCCCTGTGGAACGAACCGGACTTACTAAAAACTACACTACTGTACGATTAGGTACACTGCCTATAAGTGTTGTAGCAAGGTTTAAGTATATCCATTCTCTAAATAAATAAATATCTTGTGTAAAATTGTATCGTATTTAATAGTATTTTCCTGCTAAAATTGTAACATCCCGCATTTTTCCGTTAAATTATTTTAACGCCCGTCTTTTTCTTTTTAAATAATACCCTTCGTATCTAGGTTCGTATCCTTTGTTATGTAACGTTTTAAATATTCTCGTTATCGGATTTCAATATCTCCCGTACTCCCGTGTAACTTAAAATATTCGATCGGTTAAATCCCGCACCCGCCTTGAAACTCGAGGGACCGGAGTTGCCAAATGGGCAAACTAGTTGACTAGGTCAACTAGTCAACCCATTTTTCATTCCATCATCTCCCTCATCTCTTTTCTCTCCATCTCAAGAACACACACACAAACCCATTCCATTCATTCATCATCTAAATTCAATCTTGGAAGCTCACAACAAATCCGACTACATATTCTTAATCCTCTCGTCATTCTCTACGATTTGATACTAACTTCATCGATTTTGGGTAACATTTCTAAAACTCTAGATTTCTCAAATTCGTGTTTTTGACTTGATATGTTGTTAGTTAGTGTCTATGGCTCGTGTATAACATGAATATATGATTTGTATGCTCGATCTTGATGTTTAGGTGTAACTAGCTTGATAATGAAAAGTGTATGCTTAATCTTTGATTTTGGATGATGAAATGTGTTTAGATGTTAATGTTTGTGTGTTCAAAGTGTTAGTTACTTCAATAGCTTCGTTTTGGTGTGTTGATTGACATGAAAACCTTACATTAACATGATTAGTGATTTTGAGGTTTGGTTAGGGTTTGACAACTCTTAAAACGAACTTTTGATGCGTTGAATGCTTGTTAATGTTATTGATAAGTGTTTAGTTGTATTACACATTTCATTACCTTCAAAACGGCATATCATATGTATAAATTGGATTCCCGAAACTTGAATTGCAATTGATGAACTTGAAACCTTGTTTTGGAACATTTAACGAACTTTCGACGAGATTTTTGTTGTCTAAAATGATAAATTTGATTTAGGAAATGTATCTAGTTGTGTTCCTTGTCGAAAGAGCTTTCCGGTGATATGAAATACATGTCTTAATTGTTTGCGGATCATAAACTAGGATTGATTGAAGTTTGGCTCGTGCCTTGTGTTTTCTGCAAACAGGACCTGTAAGCCTTTTGGGACGCCGTCCCAACAACCTAGACGCCGTCCCACCCTTCATATTGGGACGCCGTCCTGACAATTGGGACGCCGTCCTGACAATTGGGACGCCGTCCCACTCTTCATATCAGGACCCCGTCCTGATTTTTGGGACCCCGTCCTGATACACTAAAATGGGCTGTTTCCTTTGATCTTTTGACGTAAAATGTTTGCTATGCTACGGACCTCCGATTAACATGAAACTTGGCCAACATGCTCATATATGATTATATAACTTAGAAAAATTGTCGGATACCCAACCCGACCCCGTTGACTTTTCCGTTGACTTTGACCCGACCAAGTTTGACTTTTTGTCAAACTTAACCAAATACTTATGCAACCTTTCTAACATGATTATTTACTTGTAACTTGCATGAAACTTGACTAGTTGATTCACGTGTTAATATAATCGAGTCGTAACGAGCCATAGGACTAATTGAACATCTTTGACCGTTTGTGCTTACCGATATTGATATAACCTATATGTTTAGGTCAAGACTAGCTTCGTCTTTGCACGCGTTTACTTGTTGAAGTAATTTATTAACTCTCGCGCTCAAGGTGAGATCATAGTCCCACCTTTTTAACAACTTTTATACTTTTACATCGTGGGCTGAGAAAACATATACTTTGTTACATCTTGTACTACTTACTTTTATGTTTTGAACACAAGTGTGAAAACAAACATTCCACGTGCGAGTTAGAACAAAAATGCCTCAATTCGATTATCATTAGTTACACTTGCAGGGTGTAAGCGAGAACTTATATTGTGTGGCCATACGGGTTTAACAAACCCTCATTCGGACGGTTCGCTACCGTTATGCGGATGAAATATATTTTTGTGTTTTAGTGTGGGTTCTAGCACTGTGTGATGGGGTAACGTTGGTTAAGTTTTGATAATTGAGTGCTCGCGTATAACAACACTTTTGGAATGCAAATGATTTGGATAATCTACGTTATGGAAATACAAAATCTTGTGGTTCAAAAACAACGTTTAATACTTACTAAACCTATGATTTCACCAACGTTTTCGTTGACAGATTTCTATGTTTTTCTCAGGTCTTGCACGATATGTGATACATGCTTCCGCTCACTATTTGATACTTGCATCCGATGTCGAGTATACATGCATTTCATGGAGCGTCTTTTGACTTTACTTTAAACCGTGTCGCCTAGATTTCAATCGTACTTATAACGTTGTAACTTAACTTGTGGTTGAACAATTCTTGTAAACTTTGAAACAATCCTTATTTTGAAATGAAGGCGACATATTTTGGTCAAACGTTATCTTAAAGACTTATAATCAGGTAATGGGACCCACGTAGCCGACGCCATCACTTGACGATTTGTCGGGGTCGCTACAAGTGGTATCAGAGCCTTGGTTGTAGGGATTTAGAGTTCATTTGTGTCCACCCCGAGTCATAGGGTACATAGGTGAATCTAGACTACAACCGGCATATAGACTGAAGTAGGAATTACTTGACTATTGTGCATTTATACTCGAACTCTTCAATCATAACTAACTCGTATTCGATCTTGATCTTACGTTGATAAATTTTGTTGACGCGCCACCTTGACTTTATGAGGTAATGTTAAATGCACATGAGAATCAGGGTAATATAATTTCCGGGATTATATTACGGTGATTCATATGGACATTCCGACATTATGACATAAAGAATTTAAGGCGAGTCAAGGAAAATTTTCTCTACATCATCTTTCCCTATCATGATTAGTATTATTGAGAATACTAATCAACGATATTCTTGTGTCTTGAAGGAACAATGCTTCCCCGTCGCGGACCACGTAATGAAACTTCCGAACAAGTTTTTCAACGCATGATAGCCACCGCCATAGGTGCGGCTATGGCTAGTATCTCCTCCGACATCAATAACAACCACAACCACAACAACCATGGAGCCGGTAATTCAAACGAGGGTTGCTCCTACAAAACTTTCATGGGGTGCAAACCTCACACCTTCGATGGGACCGGAGGACCGGTTGTGCTCACCCGATGGTTTGAGCAAACAGAAGCCGTTTTTAGCATAAGCGGTTGTCGGGACCAAGACAAAGTCAAATATTCCACCCACACTTTTGCCGGTATCGCCCTCACATGGTGGAATACGTATGTGCTGTCGGTGGGTATCGATGAAGCTCACACTCTCTCATGGGCCGACTTAAAGAAAAAGATGATCACCGAATACTTCCCGCGCGAAGAGACCCGTAAGCTCGAACACGAACTAAGAACTTTAAAAGCGGTCGGGAACGACCTAAAGGCATATAATCAACGATTTTCTGAGCTATCCTTGATGTGCCCAAACCTCGTGACCCCCGAACCTCTAAGGGTTGAACTTTACATGGATGGTCTTCCCAAGAGCATCAAACAAGGAGTAATGTCATCCAAACCCAGTAATCACCAAGAGGCCCTGAATATGGCCCGTCAATTGATCAAAACGGTAGACGAGATTGAAGTGCCGGCACCTAAAGCTGAGGATGAGTCGGGTGACAACAAAAGAAAATGGGAAGCCCCCCAATCGAGCAACTACAACAACAACTTTGCCAAGGAACCTCTCACCCCCGTCGGCAAGAAAAGTTATGCCGGGACACGACCTTTTTGCAACAAATGCCACAAGCATCATTTTGGTGAATGTGGCAAGCTAATTTGCCATCGGTGCCAAGGTAGTGGTCATATTGCCAAGTATTGTGGAAGTACTGCCCCCGCCACTCAAAAGGGGCCCGACGCACCAAAGCCGAGTATTTGCTACAAATGTGGCCAATCGGGTCATTTTAGGAATGAATGCCCAAAGAATAAAGCAAAAACCAACGCGCGCCGTTGAACTTACAACATCGACACCTAGGATGCCCGAGACGATGATGGACTAGTCACGGGTACGTTTCTTCACAACAAACCGTATACTTCATACTTATTCGATTCGAGTACCGTTAGACGTTTTATAACCAAGGATTTGACTCGTGCTCTTTATATTCCACCTCTTTCCCCCAGATACTACTTAGACGATTTAAGTGACCGACGGAAAATATTGTGTGCCTATAAATTTTATCGGAGGATATGCGTTAAGAAATGGGACTCGACACCTATAGAACTAAGGAACTCAAAACCTATTCATTAAGGAGAAATTGTTGCCCTACATTTATGTATAGATTATTGTGAACTAAGTAACTTTCGGTTGGAAACCAATACTCTCTTCCTCGTATCCATTACCTCATGATTATTTGCGTGGATCCCGTGTATTCCAAATCGACCTTCGTTCTGGTTATCATCAATTGGGGGTTAAGGGAGACGATGTCTCCTAAGCCATTTTCCGAGCTCGCAACGTTAGTTGTAAATCCCTCTTAGTACCGTTTGATTTATTTAGGACTTCGTCCGTATTCATGAACCTCCTAAACCACGTATGCAACTTATCTAGACAAATCTGTTATCATATTTATAGATGACATCTTAACTTATTCAAGTAAAGAAGGCAAACGAACAACATCATCATCTTACGCTCGAACTTTGAGAAAAGAGCAACTCTATACCAAATTCTCCGAGTGAGAATTTATGTTAAACGAAGTCAAATTTTCTAGACCATGATGTTAATGGTCAAGGCATTACAATCAATCTCGAAATCAAGCCACACGTAATCATGAAACTCTCTCAACTCAGACTTGTATTCGTAAAATCTTAGATCTCGCCTGTTATCACCGAAGATTCATTTCTGACTTTTCTCGTGTTACCCGACTTTTAAACTCGTTAACTCACTAAGGGAAAACTTTAAACCTCTCCGTGTTCGAACCTTGAGCGTGATTCTTCACACCAACATTTCTAGTTAAAATCGTATAGCAACAGATGGAACTCAAACATGGAAATATTTCTACATGAACGCCGAAAGGCATACTCTCTCGACTCAAAATTTACGTAACTAAAATTCGTTATTTTGCACGAAGAATTCGAATACTAAACTGTAGATCTGATCAACTTTCTCGTCATCACGTACCACACACATACCTCTGTTATTTCACCGTTACTGTCTGATATTACTGGAATTTAAGATAACACACAATCCAACGATACTTCACTCTTCTTTGACTTAACGTCCTTGTGTTTCTGATAATCGGCCAACTATTATTCAACCCCGAACTATACAATTACGTGTACTATCTTGTTTCTCTTCCAGACTTCAATTTTCGACAACTAGAGGCACGTTATGGCAACCTCGAGATGTAAGCTCATCCTATTCTCAGTCCTCATTTCACTCCTATCTTTATCGCTCGCATTTCCGTTTAAGGAAACTCCTTGTGACATTTCTCCATGGATAGAGAAATTCCTCATATTACCTAAGTATTCGCCACGAGGGTGAATAGTCCTAACGAACATTTTTTTCTCGAACCCTAACTAACTTGTTCAAACGTACCTTAAGAGATTCTATTCCAACACGGTGTATCTTTGTCAATTATTCCGTATCGAAATACTCGTTTCACTTCTAGTTTTACAAGAAACCTTGGAGACCCGTTTAGACATGAGTACCGCGTACCACCCACAAACCGACGAACCGAGCAAACGAATGATTTACGTCTTGGAAAGACATGTCACAAACTCGCATTGTCACCTTTAGTAGATCACTCTTACAACAGTAGATACCACTCGTGTGTTCACACGCACTTTCCGAAACCCTATATGACCGCTAATGTCATACCCCTGTTCATTTAACCAAAGCATCAACCACCGAAATCTGAACTCCATCAAGAAACAACAATTGAGATCATTCAAGTCCGAGAAGGGCTCGAGACAACCCATAGTCACCAAAAGAGTTATACCAAACTTAGATGAAAACCTCACAAAATCCCTGTAACAGTGTAATATTGAGAACCCGCACCTTGGAAAGGTGTAATCCGTTTCGGGAATCAGGGAAAGTTAAACTCGCGACACGTTAACCCTTTTGAAACCTTGGGGCGTATTGGAACCGCTTCCTACCGTTTGGAACTTCTGACTCAATTAAGTTTCCGCTTACCCTGTGTACCATGTAACAAACTTAGAAACGTGTCCTGCGGAACAGGAACGTGCAATCCTGCTAGATACATCAACTATCGATGACAAACTTCTCTTCATAGGAAAACCTGTTGAAACCAGGTATCGTAAAAACCGAACCTTAATACAACGAAATACCCTAACTATCCAAATTCATGAGAACACTCAAGGACGTGCCTTCACTTATTCATAACATTGACAATGTAAAGTCTCGAGTAAGAGATATCGACTACTACTTCCAACTAAATTTCGGGACGAAATTTCTTTTGAGGTGTGGATAATGTAACATCCCGCATTTTTCCGTTAAATTATTTTAACGCCCGTCTTTTTCTTTTTAAATAATACCCTTCGTATCTAGGTTCGTATCCTTTGTTATGTAACGTTTTAAATATTCTCGTTATCGGATTTCAATATCTCCCGTACTCCCGTGTAACTTAAAATATTCGATCGGTTAAATCCCGCACCCGCCTTGAAACTCGAGGGACCGGAGTTGCCAAATGGGCAAACTAGTTGACTAGGTCAACTAGTCAACCCATTTTTCATTCCATCATCTCCCTCATCTCTTTTCTCTCCATCTCAAGAACACACACACAAACCCATTCCATTCATTCATCATCTAAATTCAATCTTGGAAGCTCACAACAAATCCGACTACATATTCTTAATCCTCTCGTCATTCTCTACGATTTGATACTAACTTCATCGATTTTGGGTAACATTTCTAAAACTCTAGATTTCTCAAATTCGTGTTTTTGACTTGATATGTTGTTAGTTAGTGTCTATGGCTCGTGTATAACATGAATATATGATTTGTATGCTCGATCTTGATGTTTAGGTGTAACTAGCTTGATAATGAAAAGTGTATGCTTAATCTTTGATTTTGGATGATGAAATGTGTTTAGATGTTAATGTTTGTGTGTTCAAAGTGTTAGTTACTTCAATAGCTTCGTTTTGGTGTGTTGATTGACATGAAAACCTTACATTAACATGATTAGTGATTTTGAGGTTTGGTTAGGGTTTGACAACTCTTAAAACGAACTTTTGATGCGTTGAATGCTTGTTAATGTTATTGATAAGTGTTTAGTTGTATTACACATTTCATTACCTTCAAAACGGCATATCATATGTATAAATTGGATTCCCGAAACTTGAATTGCAATTGATGAACTTGAAACCTTGTTTTGGAACATTTAACGAACTTTCGACGAGATTTTTGTTGTCTAAAATGATAAATTTGATTTAGGAAATGTATCTAGTTGTGTTCCTTGTCGAAAGAGCTTTCCGGTGATATGAAATACATGTCTTAATTGTTTGCGGATCATAAACTAGGATTGATTGAAGTTTGGCTCGTGCCTTGTGTTTTCTGCAAACAGGACCTGTAAGCCTTTTGGGACGCCGTCCCAACAACCTAGACGCCGTCCCACCCTTCATATTGGGACGCCGTCCTGACAATTGGGACGCCGTCCCACTCTTCATATCAGGACCCCGTCCTGATTTTTGGGACCCCGTCCTGATACACTAAAATGGGCTGTTTCCTTTGATCTTTTGACGTAAAATGTTTGCTATGCTACGGACCTCCGATTAACATGAAACTTGGCCAACATGCTCATATATGATTATATAACTTAGAAAAATTGTCGGATACCCAACCCGACCCCGTTGACTTTTCCGTTGACTTTGACCCGACCAAGTTTGACTTTTTGTCAAACTTAACCAAATACTTATGCAACCTTTCTAACATGATTATTTACTTGTAACTTGCATGAAACTTGACTAGTTGATTCACGTGTTAATATAATCGAGTCGTAACGAGCCATAGGACTAATTGAACATCTTTGACCGTTTGTGCTTACCGATATTGATATAACCTATATGTTTAGGTCAAGACTAGTTTCGTCTTTGCACGCGTTTACTTGTTGAAGTAATTTATTAACTCTCGCGCTCAAGGTGAGATCATAGTCCCACCTTTTCAACAACTTTTATACTTTTACATCGTGGGCTGAGAAAACATATACTTTGTTACATCTTGTACTACTTACTTTTATGTTTTGAACACAAGTGTGAAAACAAACATTCCACGTGCGAGTTAGAACAAAAATGCCTCAATTCGATTATCATTAGTTACACTTGCAGGGTGTAAGCGAGAACTTATATTGTGTGGCCATACGGGTTTAACAAACCCTCATTCGGACGGTTCGCTACCGTTATGCGGATGAAATATATTTTTGTGTTTTAGTGTGGGTTCTAGCACTGTGTGATGGGGTAACGTTGGTTAAGTTTTGATAATTGAGTGCTCGCGTATAACAACACTTTTGGAATGCAAATGATTTGGATAATCTACGTTATGGAAATACAAAATCTTGTGGTTCAAAAACAACGTTTAATACTTACTAAACCTATGATTTCACCAACGTTTTCGTTGACAGATTTCTATGTTTTTCTCAGGTCTTGCACGATATGTGATACATGCTTCCGCTCACTATTTGATACTTGCATCCGATGTCGAGTATACATGCATTTCATGGAGCGTCTTTTGACTTTACTTTAAACCGTGTCGCCTAGATTTCAATCGTACTTATAACGTTGTAACTTAACTTGTGGTTGAACAATTCTTGTAAACTTTGAAACAATCCTTATTTTGAAATGAAGGCGACATATTTTGGTCAAACGTTATCTTAAAGACTTATAATCAGGTAATGGGACCCACGTAGCCGACGCCATCACTTGACGATTTGTCGGGGTCGCTACAAGTGGTATCAGAGCCTTGGTTGTAGGGATTTAGAGTTCATTTGTGTCCACCCCGAGTCATAGGGTACATAGGTGAATCTAGACTACAACCGGCATATAGACTGAAGTAGGAATTACTTGACTATTGTGCATTTATACTCGAACTCTTCAATCATAACTAACTCGTATTCGATCTTGATCTTACGTTGATAAATTTTGTTGACGCGCCACCTTGACTTTATGAGGTAATGTTAAATGCACATGAGAATCAGGGTAATATAATTTCCGGGATTATATTACGGTGATTCATATGGACATTCCGACATTATGACATAAAGAATTTAAGGCGAGTCAAGGAAAATTTTCTCTACATCATCTTTCCCTATCATGATTAGTATTATTGAGAATACTAATCAACGATATTCTTGTGTCTTGAAGGAACAATGCTTCCCCGTCGCGGACCACGTAATGAAACTTCCGAACAAGTTTTTCAACGCATGATAGCCACCGCCATAGGTGCGGCTATGGCTAGTATCTCCTCCGACATCAATAACAACCACAACCACAACAACCATGGAGCCGGTAATTCAAACGAGGGTTGCTCCTACAAAACTTTCATGGGGTGCAAACCTCACACCTTCGATGGGACCGGAGGACCGGTTGTGCTCACCCGATGGTTTGAGCAAACAGAAGCCGTTTTTAGCATAAGCGGTTGTCGGGACCAAGACAAAGTCAAATATTCCACCCACACTTTTACCGGTATCGCCCTCACATGGTGGAATACGTATGTGCTGTCGGTGGGTATCGATGAAGCTCACACTCTCTCATGGACCGACTTAAAGAAAAAGATGATCACCGAATACTTCCCGCGCGAAGAGACCCGTAAGCTCGAACACGAACTAAGAACTTTAAAAGCGGTCGGGAACGACCTAAAGGCATATAATCAACGATTTTCTGAGCTATCCTTGATGTGCCCAAACCTCGTGACCCCCGAACCTCTAAGGGTTGAACTTTACATGGATGGTCTTCCCAAGAGCATCAAACAAGGAGTAATGTCATCCAAACCCAGTAATCACCAAGAGGCCCTGAATATGGCCCGTCAATTGATCAAAACGGTAGACGAGATTGAAGTGCCGGCACCTAAAGCTGAGGATGAGTCGGGTGACAACAAAAGAAAATGGGAAGCCCCCCAATCGAGCAACTACAACAACAACTTTGCCAAGGAACCTCTCACCCCCGTCGGCAAGAAAAGTTATGCCGGGACACGACCTTTTTGCAACAAATGCCACAAGCATCATTTTGGTGAATGTGGCAAGCTAATTTGCCATCGGTGCCAAGGTAGTGGTCATATTGCCAAGTATTGTGGAAGTACTGCCCCCGCCACTCAAAAGGGGCCCGACGCACCAAAGCCGAGTATTTGCTACAAATGTGGCCAATCGGGTCATTTTAGGAATGAATGCCCAAAGAATAAAGCAAAAACCAACGCGCGCCGTTGAACTTACAACATCGACACCTAGGATGCCCGAGACGATGATGGACTAGTCACGGGTACGTTTCTTCACAACAAACCGTATACTTCATACTTATTCGATTCGAGTACCGTTAGACGTTTTATAACCAAGGATTTGACTCGTGCTCTTTATATTCCACCTCTTTCCCCCAGATACTACTTAGACGATTTAAGTGACCGACGGAAAATATTGTGTGCCTATAAATTTTATCGGAGGATATGCGTTAAGAAATGGGACTCGACACCTATAGAACTAAGGAACTCAAAACCTATTCATTAAGGAGAAATTGTTGCCCTACATTTATGTATAGATTATTGTGAACTAAGTAACTTTCGGTTGGAAACCAATACTCTCTTCCTCGTATCCATTACCTCATGATTATTTGCGTGGATCCCGTGTATTCCAAATCGACCTTCGTTCTGGTTATCATCAATTGGGGGTTAAGGGAGACGATGTCTCCTAAGCCATTTTCCGAGCTCGCAACGTTAGTTGTAAATCCCTCTTAGTACCGTTTGATTTATTTAGGACTTCGTCCGTATTCATGAACCTCCTAAACCACGTATGCAACTTATCTAGACAAATCTGTTATCATATTTATAGATGACATCTTAACTTATTCAAGTAAAGAAGGCAAACGAACAACATCATCATCTTACGCTCGAACTTTGAGAAAAGAGCAACTCTATACCAAATTCTCCGAGTGAGAATTTATGTTAAACGAAGTCAAATTTTCTAGACCATGATGTTAATGGTCAAGGCATTACAATCAATCTCGAAATCAAGCCACACGTAATCATGAAACTCTCTCAACTCAGACTTGTATTCGTAAAATCTTAGATCTCGCCTGTTATCACCGAAGATTCATTTCTGACTTTTCTCGTGTTACCCGACTTTTAAACTCGTTAACTCACTAAGGGAAAACTTTAAACCTCTCCGTGTTCGAACCTTGAGCGTGATTCTTCACACCAACATTTCTAGTTAAAATCGTATAGCAACAGATGGAACTCAAACATGGAAATATTTCTACATGAACGCCGAAAGGCATACTCTCTCGACTCAAAATTTACGTAACTAAAATTCGTTATTTTGCACGAAGAATTCGAATACTAAACTGTAGATCCGATCAACTTTCTCGTCATCACGTACCATACACATACCTCTGTTATTTCACCGTTACTGTCTGATATTACTGGAATTTAAGATAACACACAATCCAACGATACTTCACTCTTCTTTGACTTAACGTCCTTGTGTTTCTGATAATCGGCCAACTATTATTCAACCCCGAACTATACAATTACGTGTACTATCTTGTTTCTCTTCCAGACTTCAATTTTCGACAACTAGAGGCACGTTATGGCAACCTCGAGATGTAAGCTCATCCTATTCTCAGTCCTCATTTCACTCCTATCTTTATCGCTCGCATTTCCGTTTAAGGAAACTCCTTGTGACATTTCTCCATGGATAGAGAAATTCCTCATATTACCTAAGTATTCGCCACGAGGGTGAATAGTCCTAACGAACATTTTTTTCTCGAACCCTAACTAACTTGTTCAAACGTACCTTAAGAGATTCTATTCCAACACGGTGTATCTTTGTCAATTATTCCGTATCGAAATACTCGTTTCACTTCTAGTTTTACAAGAAACCTTGGAGACCCGTTTAGACATGAGTACCGCGTACCACCCACAAACCGACGAACCGAGCAAACGAATGATTTACGTCTTGGAAAGACATGTCACAAACTCGCATTGTCACCTTTAGTAGATCACTCTTACAACAGTAGATACCACTCGTGTGTTCACACGCACTTTCCGAAACCCTATATGACCGCTAATGTCATACCCCTGTTCATTTAACCAAAGCATCAACCACCGAAATCTGAACTCCATCAAGAAACAACAATTGAGATCATTCAAGTCCGAGAAGGGCTCGAGACAACCCATAGTCACCAAAAGAGTTATACCAAACTTAGATGAAAACCTCACAAAATCCCTGTAACAGTGTAATATTGAGAACCCGCACCTTGGAAAGGTGTAATCCGTTTCGGGAATCAGGGAAAGTTAAACTCGCGACACGTTAACCCTTTTGAAACCTTGGGGCGTATTGGAACCGCTTCCTACCGTTTGGAACTTCTGAATCAATTAAGTTTCCGCTTACCCTGTGTACCATGTAACAAACTTAGAAACGTGTCCTGCGGAACAGGAACGTGCAATCCTGCTAGATACATCAACTATCGATGACAAACTTCTCTTCATAGGAAAACCTGTTGAAACCAGGTATCGTAAAAACCGAACCTTAATACAACGAAATACCCTAACTATCCAAATTCATGAGAACACTCAAGGACGTGCCTTCACTTATTCATAACATTGACAATGTAAAGTCTCGAGTAAGAGATATCGACTACTACTTCCAACTAAATTTCGGGACGAAATTTCTTTTGAGGTGTGGATAATGTAACATCCCGCATTTTTCCGTTAAATTATTTTAACGCCCGTCTTTTTCTTTTTAAATAATACCCTTCGTATCTAGGTTCGTATCCTTTGTTATGTAACGTTTTAAATATTCTCGTTATCGGATTTCAATATCTCCCGTACTCCCGTGTAACTTAAAATATTCGATCGGTTAAATCCCGCACCCGCCTTGAAACTCGAGGGACCGGAGTTGCCAAATGGGCAAACTAGTTGACTAGGTCAACTAGTCAACCCATTTTTCATTCCATCATCTCCCTCATCTCTTTTCTCTCCATCTCAAGAACACACACACAAACCCATTCCATTCATTCATCATCTAAATTCAATCTTGGAAGCTCACAACAAATCCGACTACATATTCTTAATCCTCTCGTCATTCTCTACGATTTGATACTAACTTCATCGATTTTGGGTAACATTTCTAAAACTCTAGATTTCTCAAATTCGTGTTTTTGACTTGATATGTTGTTAGTTAGTGTCTATGGCTCGTGTATAACATGAATATATGATTTGTATGCTCGATCTTGATGTTTAGGTGTAACTAGCTTGATAATGAAAAGTGTATGCTTAATCTTTGATTTTGGATGATGAAATGTGTTTAGATGTTAATGTTTGTGTGTTCAAAGTGTTAGTTACTTCAATAGCTTCGTTTTGATGTGTTGATTGACATGAAAACCTTACATTAACATGATTAGTGATTTTGAGGTTTGGTTAGGGTTTGACAACTCTTAAAAAGAACTTTTGATGCGTTGAATGCTTGTTAATGTTATTGATAAGTGTTTAGTTGTATTACACATTTCATTACCTTCAAAACGGCATATCATATGTATAAATTGGATTCCCGAAACTTGAATTGCAATTGATGAACTTGAAACCTTGTTTTGGAACATTTAACGAACTTTCGACGAGATTTTTGTTGTCTAAAATGATAAATTTGATTTAGGAAATGTATCTAGTTGTGTTCCTTGTCGAAAGAGCTTTCCGGTGATATGAAATACATGTCTTAATTGTTTGCGGATCATAAACTCGGATTGATTGAAGTTTGGCTCGTGCCTTGTGTTTTCTGCAAACAGGACCTGTAAGCCTTTTGGGACGCCGTCCCAACAACCTAGACGCCGTCCCACCCTTCATATTGGGACGCCGTCCTGACAATTGGGACGCCGTCCCACTCTTCATATCAGGACCCCGTCCTGATTTTTGGGACCCCGTCCTGATACACTAAAATGGGCTGTTTCCTTTGATCTTTTGACGTAAAATGTTTGCTATGCTACGGACCTCCGATTAACATGAAACTTGGCCAACATGCTCATATATGATTATATAACTTAGAAAAATTGTCGGATACCCAACCCGACCCCGTTGACTTTTCCGTTGACTTTGACCCGACCAAGTTTGACTTTTTGTCAAACTTAACCAAATACTTATGCAACCTTTCTAACATGATTATTTACTTGTAACTTGCATGAAACTTGACTAGTTGATTCACGTGTTAATATAATCGAGTCGTAACGAGCCATAGGACTAATTGAACATCTTTGACCGTTTGTGCTTACCGATATTGATATAACCTATATGTTTAGGTCAAGACTAGCTTCGTCTTTGCACGCGTTTACTTGTTGAAGTACTTTATTAACTCTCGCGCTCAAGGTGAGATCATAGTCCCACCTTTTCAACAACTTTTATACTTTTACATCGTGGGCTGAGAAAACATATACTTTGTTACATCTTGTACTACTTACTTTTATGTTTTGAACACAAGTGTGAAAACAAACATTCCACGTGCGAGTTAGAACAAAAATGCCTCAATTCGATTATCATTAGTTACACTTGCAGGGTGTAAGCGAGAACTTATATTGTGTGGCCATACGGGTTTAACAAACCCTCATTCGGACGGTTCGCTACCGTTATGCGGATGAAATATATTTTTGTGTTTTAGTGTGGGTTCTAGCACTGTGTGATGGGGTAACGTTGGTTAAGTTTTGATAATTGAGTGCTCGCGTATAACAACACTTTTGGAATGCAAATGATTTGGATAATCTACGTTATGGAAATACAAAATCTTGTGGTTCAAAAACAACGTTTAATACTTACTAAACCTATGATTTCACCAACGTTTTCGTTGACAGATTTCTATGTTTTTCTCAGGTCTTGCACGATATGTGATACATGCTTCCGCTCACTATTTGATACTTGCATCCGATGTCGAGTATACATGCATTTCATGGAGCGTCTTTTGACTTTACTTTAAACCGTGTCGCCTAGATTTCAATCGTACTTATAACGTTGTAACTTAACTTGTGGTTGAACAATTCTTGTAAACTTTGAAACAATCCTTATTTTGAAATGAAGGCGACATATTTTGGTCAAACGTTATCTTAAAGACTTATAATCAGGTAATGGGACCCACGTAGCCGACGCCGTCACTTGACGATTTGTCGGGGTCGCTACAAAAATTAATAGTATTTTATACCACTCTGCTCAAACATCAAGTATTTTTGGCGCCGCTGCCGGGGAACTCAATTTCTTGCTTAAAAGCCGGAAGCGCAACGCTATATATATATATAAAAAAAAAGGTTTTTATTTTTAAGTTTACTTTTATAAAAAAATACGCTTTTGTAAAAATACTTTTTAAATATTCTAAAATATAAAAAGAAAAAGAAAAATATAAATATTTTTAAGAGTTTGTTAAATATTTAAGTTCTATAAAAGTTTCTTTATCTTTATTTTATAAAAATATAAGTTTTATTTAATTTATATAAATATATTATATAAATATATAAAACAGAAAAATAAAACACAAATCAAAGAAGAAAAAAATAAAACACTCGAGTCCAGTACTGTAGCAGCCCAGTAACTGGCCCGAAACCCTAGCCCATGCGATCGCATGGTTGGGTAACATAGAACTCATGCGATCGCATGAGCTCACCTGACACGTCTGATTAGTCTGTCAACTGCATTAATTACGGTGTAATAATTATTATTATTATTATTTAATTAAAACCCTAATTAGGGTTAGTATTTTAAATAATTAATTTAGTTTTATTTATTTAATTTGTATTATTTAGTTAATTAGTTTATAAAATTAATAGTTTTAATAAATAAATAATATAAAAATAATATTTTTATAAAAATTGTACTTTTTACAACTTTTTGTATATTTTTATATTTTGTCCCTTTTTAATAGTTTTAGCGTAATTTTTGTATTTTTCGCTCGTATTTATTTTTAACTCATAGTTTTTGCCATAGTTATTTTTACTTCTAGATTTTTAGGCTTTGCCGTAAAATCCCTTAAGTGCTTTTTCTTTAGACTAAGATTTAGGTGCTTTAGAATTTTGCGACGCCTTTTTAAGTTTTAGTACCTTTATAAGATATTGCCATTTGGGATATAGTTTTACTTGTAAGCTTTAATATTTTTAGACGCCTTTTACCTATGTATCAATTATCATTCCAATTAGTAATTTCAATTTGCGATTATAATTTTAAGTTAGTTGTAGTAATAAGGTTAGGTTAGTCAAGTGTTTTTTAAGTTTTATAAGTTTCTTTTATTTTTCCGTCACCTTTTATTTTTCTTTCTTATTTTTCTTTTTCGATCTTTTTCTGACGAACTATTTTTCTTTCTTATTTCTCGCCATTCTAGTTTTTAGGACATAGATTTTTAATCTACTTCTTATCTAAATTTCTTAAAATTGCGAAAATTTATTTTAAATGGTTAAATTAATAGACATCAAAATTTTCTGGTTCGTAGTAATAGTTGGATTTGTACGTGGACCGGGTTATTGGAGCCAAACAGTCCTCAATTATATTGAGACCAAACGAATCCTGCCCCTCTGCTGCATCTTTTGGCTATTCGAAACGTGGGCAAAATCAGAAAAGTCTATTGATTGGATAACTTATTATAATTTTTCTTTCCTTTTAAAAACTAATAGGATATTCAGTGAATGCACCGTGCAAGACGTTCACCACCTTTTGTACGTTCACCACCTGTAACTAGATCAAGACATTTATAAAATATTACTGCCGTTGATTTTTCTTTAGAATCGTCATCCAGTCGACCAAGTACTCCAGTTTAAATTTCCGATAATCCATTTTTTGAACCCGACCTCACAATTGAGAATCCGGAGAATATTCAAGGACGATTCGTAGATCCTGAACCACTAAACTTTCCTCTGGAACCACCAATCATTCAAACAGAGATTGTTGAGGAACGAACCATTAAATCAGAATCCTCTAGTGATTCCGATTCAACAAATTCAATTATGGAGAATCTGGAACCTTTAAGTATGGAAGACCGAATGAGAGCTAAACGCACTGGCCAAGGTCACGCAATTACTCATCCAGACATTAATGCGCCAGATTATGAAATTAAAGGACAAATTCTACACATGGTGACTAATCAATGCCAATTTAGTGGTGCGCCGAAGGAAGATCCAAATGAACATCTACGTACCTTTAATAGGATCTGCACACTATTTAAAATTCGAGAAGTGGAGGATGAACAGATATATCTCATGTTATTTCCCTGGACTTTAAAGGGAGAAGCCAAAGATTGGTTGGAATCGTTACCTGAAGGGGCGATTGATACATGGGACGTTTTAGTTGAAAAATTTATTAAACAATTCTTTCCGGCATCTAAAGCCGTAAGACTTCAAGCAGAAATTGTTACGTTTACACAGAAGCCAAATGAAACTCTATATGAGGCGTGGACTAGATTTGGAAAGTTGTTAAGAGGATGTCCGCAACATGGTTTAGACACCTGTCAAATAGTACAAATATTCTACCAAGGATGCGACATCACTACAAGGAAAGACATAGATATAGCAGCTGGTGGTTCTATTATGAAGAAAACCGAAACTGATGCTTACAAAATTATTGATAACACTGCTTCCCACTCACATGAGTGGCACCAAGAAAAAGATATCGTTAGATCATCTAAAGCAGCTAGAGCCGATTCTAGCCATGACTTAGATTCCATTTCCGCAAAGATAGATGCTGTCGAGAGACGAATGGAAAAGATGACTAAAGATATTCACTCAATACGAATTAGTTGTGAGCAGTGTGGAGGACCACATTTGACAAAAGATTGTCTCAGTATTGAATTAACAATGGAACAAAGAGAGAATATTTCATACATAAACCAAAGGCCTGGAAATAATTATCAGAATAATTATCAACCGCCAAGACCGATTTACAATCAAAACTAGAATTATAACAGAAATATTCCATACAACAACCAACAAGGTCCTAGCAATCAACAAGTATCCAATAATACTTACAATCAGCAAAGACCTAATTTTCAAAACAAACCACCACAACAAACCGATGATAAAAAGCCGAATTTAGAAGATATGATGACGAAGCTAGTTGAAACTCAAACGCAATTTTTCACATCTCAGAAACAAACTAATGAACAAAATGCTCAAGCATTTAGAAATCAACAAGCTTCTATTCAAAATCTGGAACAAGAAGTAAGTAACCTAGCAAGGTTAATAGGTGAAAGAAAACCGGGAAGTTTACCTAGTGATACAAATGCTAACCCCCGAAATGAAATAGCTAAAGCTATTACCACAAGAAGTGGTACAACACTTAAACCACCTGAAATACCTGTAACTTCTGATGAAGCTATTCCTACTCCACAAGAACCACAACCTGATCAAGATAAGGAAAAAGAACCGGTAGTTGAAAAGGTTAATGAAGATAACACAGTTAAGGCTAAACCTTATGTTAAACCATACCAACCACCACTTCCTTACCCGAGTAAAATGAAGAAAGAGAAACTTGAAGTCGAGCAATCCAAATTATTGGATATGTTTAAACAGATAAATGTAAATCTTCCTTTCATTGATGTGATTTCAGGAATGCCTAGATACGCTAAATTCTTGAAAGATCTAATCTCAAATAGAAAGAAAATGGAAGAACTCTCGGCTGTTACTATGAATGCTAATTGTTCAGCAGTGCTATTGAATAAGATACCAGAAAAACTATCTGATCCAGGAAGTTTTACAATTCCATGTTTTCTGGGTAGTCTTAGTTCAATAGAAGCATTAGCAGATTTAGGTGCTAGTATAAATTTAATGCCGTATTCACTATACGCTAAACTAGACCTTGGAGAATTGAAACCAACTAGAATAAGCATACAACTAGCCGATAGATCAATAAAATATCCTAGAGGGATAATGGAGAACATGCTAGTTAAAGTTGGTACTTTAGTATTTCCAGTAGATTTTGTTGTTCTGGACATGGAAGAAGATTCTCAAGTTCCTCTCATATTAGGAAGACCATTTTTAAACACGGCTAAAGCAATGATAGACGTGTTCGGTAAGAAATTGACCCTAAGTATAGAGGACGAGAGTGTTACCTTTTCAGTTGATAGAGCCATGCAACAACCGCAATCTGCAGATGATACATGTTATTATATTCAAACTATAGATGCACATGCAGAATTATTAGAAGAATTTCCAGAATTACAAGGAACAGGAGAATGTTCTTTAGGAGAAGGTAATGAACCAATTGATGAAGCTGAAATGTTAGCTACACTAATAGCTAATGGATATGAACCAACAACAGAAGAAATTCAAATGCTAAAAGAAGAAGACAGATATCGATATAAATCATCGATAGAAGAACCACCGAAATTAGAGTTAAAGCCACTTCCAAACCATTTGGAATACGCTTATTTACATGGTGAATCTGAATTACCTGTAATAATATCGTCTTCTCTTACTAAAAATGAGAAATCACAACTCATTTCTGTGTTGAAAGCTCATAAACCAGCCATTGCATGGAAGAGTCATGATATTAAAGGAATAAGTCCTTCGTATTGCACACATAAAATCCTTATGGAAGAAGGTCATAAAATGTATGTGCAACGCCAACGAAGACTAAATCCTAATATGCAAGATGTAGTTAAGAAAGAGATTATTAAACTGCTAGATGCAGGTTTGATATATCCAATCTCTGATAGTCCATGGGTAAGCCCAGTTCAATGCGTGCCTAAGAAGGGTGGCATGACTGTCATTACAAATGAAAAAAATGAGCTTATTCCTACTAGGACTGTAACAGGATGGCTTGTATGTATTGATTATAGAAAATTAAATGACGCCACCAGAAAAGATCACTTTCCCTTACCTTTCATAGATCAAATGTTGGAAAGATTAGCCGGAAATAGTTACTATTGTTTCCTAGATGGATTTTCCGAATATTTTCAAATTCCAATAGCACCCGAAGACCAAGAGAAAACCACATTCACGTGCCCTTATGGTACTTTTGCTTACAAACGCATGCCATTTGGACTTTGTAACGCCCCTGCAACCTTTCAAAGGTGTATGATGGCGATTTTTCATGACATGATAGAAGAATGCATGGAAGTTTTCATGGATGACTTTTCAGTCTTCGGTGATACATTTGAATCATGTCTAGCTAATCTGGAACGAATGCTTATTAGATGCGAACAATCAAATCTAGTTCTTAATTGGGAGAAATGCCATTTCATGGTTAAAGAAAGCATCGTTCTTGGTCATAAAATTTCAAAAGAAGGAATTGAAGTGGATAGAGCTAAAGTAGATGTAATTGCTAAACTTCCACATCCCACCAATGTTAGAGGAGTTAGGAGTTTTCTAGGGCATGCCGGTTTTTACCGACGTTTCATAAAAGATTTTTCTAAAATTGCCACTCCTATGAATAAACTCCTAGAAAAGGATGCTCCATTCATCTTTTCAGATGAGTGTATCAAATCTTTTAATATTCTTAAAGAGAAACTAACTAATGCGCCGATCATGATAACACCAAATTGGAATCTACCATTTGAACTAATGTGCGATGCAAGTGATTTTGCAATGGGAGCCGTTTTAGGACAAAGGATTGAAAAAAGATTTCAACCTATATATTATGCTAGTAAGACGTTACAAGGAGCACAAACGAACTATACAACTACTGAAAAAGAACTCCTTGCTATTGTCTTTGCTTTTGACAAATTTCGATCATATCTTGTTCTAGCAAAAACGGTGGTCTATACCGACCATTCTGCTCTTAGATACCTATTTTCAAAACAAGATGCTAAACCAAGATTAATCCGTTGGATCTTACTCTTACAAGAGCTTGATATTGAAATCCGAGATAAAAGAGGAGCAGAAAATCTCGCCGCTGATCATCTTTCTCGTCTTGAAAATCCTGAGTTAGAAGTTCTAAATGAATCGGCCATACAAGACAACTTTCCTTATGAATATCTATTGAAGATAGATTATAAAGAAATTCCATGGTTTGCAGACTATGCAAACTACTTAGTTTGTGGATTCCTTGAAAAAGGATTATCGTACCAAAAACGAAAGAAATTCTTCAGTGATATAAAACACTATTTTTGGGAAGATCCACATTTGTTTAAAAGTTGTCCCGATGGAATAATACGCCGATGTGTATTTAGAGATGAAGCTAGTAAAATATTAAACCATTGTCACACAGGACCAACAGGAGGGCATTATGGGCCTCAACTAACAGCAAGAAAAGTTTATGATGCTGGATTCTATTGGCCTACAATTTACAAAGACGCACACCTTCTTTGCAAATCCTGTGATGCTTGTCAAAGGGCCGGAAAAATAAGTCAACGTGATGAAATGCCACAAAATGTCATCCAAGTATGTGAAGTATTTGACATTTGGGGTATTGACTTTATGGGTCCATTTCCAAAATCTCATAATAATCTCTATATTCTCGTAGCCATTGATTATGTATCTAAATGGGCGGAAGCACAAGCTCTCCCAACTAACGATGCACGAGTTGTAGTCAACTTTTTAAAACGTCTTTTTGCAAGGTTTGGAACACCGAAAGCTTTAATAAGTGATCGGGGTACTCATTTTTGTAATAATCAACTTGAGAAAGTTCTTAAAAGATATGGAGTAACTCATAAAATCTCCACCGCATATCATCCACAAACAAGTGGACAAGTTGAAAATACCAACAGAGCTTTAAAACGAATTCTAGAGAAAACCGTAGGATCAAATCCGAAGGAATGGTCCATTAAATTGGAGGATGCACTCTGGGCTTTTAGAACAGCCTACAAAACTCCAATTGGAACCACACCTTTTAGACTTGTTTATGGAAAAGCATGTCATCTTCCAGTAGAAATTGAACACAAAGCATTTTGGGCTTTGAAGACATGTAATCTTGATTTACATGAAGCCGGACGTCTACGATTAAGTCAACTAAATGAATTAGAAGAATTAAGACATGAAGCATACGAAAATTCGTTAATCTATAAAGAAAGAACGAAGAAATGGCATGATAAAAGAATCAGAAGTTCAAAAGAATTTAAGGAAGGAGACAGAGTTCTTCTTTTCAATTCACGATTCAAGCTATTTCCTGGAAAATTGAAATCAAGATGGCCTGGACCATTCATAGTTAAAAGAGTTTTTCCATACGGAACGGTAGAATTGATAAATTCAAATGGGATTGAATTTAAAGTTAATGGTCACAGAGTTAAACACTACATATATAGTCCGATGGAAGTCGACAACAAAGTTAATCACAATTTCAACACCACAGCTAACTAAGTGTGGGGAGAATCAAGTCTTTAAAGGATAATATGTATTTCTGTTAGAGTTAGATTGTCTGTTTTCGTGTAATTCTCGAAAATGGAACCCGAATGGTCTTTCGCTAGCAGACCCTAAAGAACTAGTCTTCTTCCCCCATTCTGAATTTTTAATTTTTTTAGGTTTTTACAAAATGAAGACTGCCTGTGAACTAAACCATGGTCTAATGCTACACGCTTTTATCACTAAACGTAATAATGACACACTTCCGAGTGAAATAGTATCAGTAATCAGAGAAAGATTGGACGGAGTAAGAAAAGAATCCAGATGCGAAGATAATAAGTTACAATTTGGTAAAGGAAAATCAAAATCCGCAGCAAAAAGAAGAGCACGACACCTAGAACGATGTCACAAATGCGGAAAATGGTCACATGGAGGTAAATGTTCAAATAATCAAACCTATTCAAATACCGAATTTGTTACTTTATGCAGAGACGGACCGTTCATATGTTTAGAAGAAAAAACACTGAATGCTAGAGGTTACGCCTATGTAGCCATGGAAAACCAATTAAACCGACTATCTTATGAATGGGATAGATCATATAACTAAGAAATCTATTTCACAGGTATGTCTGTACAGTTTTTATTTTTTATTTTTTTAACCTTTTGATAATAAACGCTAATTTGTTCGCTATAAAGTATTAAATTGGTATTGAATAAAATTAGGTTTGGCGACCGAAATTATTGATATCATTCAAAAATTTATTACATCACTGCGAAATTTAACGTTTATTCTTAAGGTATAAATATCTTTAATCAATCAACCCAAAATATTTCAAAAATTCGTCATGAGTTAAATTAGGTTTTGGAACCGAAATTACTTTACCGAAAAGAGGGGCGCATATTTTTGATAATATTTGATTGATTAAAGTGGGATAAAAAGCCAAAAAGATTTTTAATTTTATTTTTACCATGTTTTTAAAATTAATATATAAATCTTAAATTAATATTGTAAACTTTGTAAAAACAATATATTTAAAATTGTAAAAATTAATATAAGTTTGGTGTGAATCTATAATATGAATTTTTAAATTAAGTTTGGTGTGAATTTTTAATTTTTAAAATATGAATTTTTAATTTTATGCATTTCAAATTTTAAGTTTGGTGTGAATTTTTAATTTTTAAAATATGAATTTTTAATTTTATGCATTTCAAATTTTAAGTTTGGTGTGAATTTTTAATATTAATTTTGAATTTTATATTTAAGTTGTGTGAATTTAAAAACAAAAATTTACTTTATCTCATTAAGTTAAAAATACGATTTTTAAAATTCTTCGTAAGTTGAAGACTAGGTCTTTGAACCGAAATTGCTTTACCTAAGGGAGGACGAGAACTTTTATTATCACTATTTTTAATCTTATTGAAGTAAGGTATGCCAAAAAAATTAAAAAACCCAAAAATCTAAGCTTTTAAAACAATCGCTTGAAAAAGACAAATTTTAAAATTTTGTCGAAGGACGGACTAGGACATCGATCCGAAACGACCTCGTCCTAAGAAAAAGGGAAACAAAATTTTAAAATTAATCACTTAATTGTTTTATAAGTTAAAGTTAAAAAAAAAAAAAAAAAAAAAGCTGAAAACACTGTACCCGGACCCCCATGCGATCGCATGGGATTTTCACTATACCTCCATGCGATCGCATGGAGGCAAAAATCAGACCTGATACAAGACAGTCGACTGGTCTGTCTTTCTCCACAAAAACACACACATACCCGAAAACACACTCAAATTCTCTCCAAATTTCACCAAAATTCACCGTAGTTCGTCATTTTTCTTGCTCTAATCATGCCTAGATTCTCATTCTTCAGCAAATTGGTAAAAATTACACCTCTAAACTCTATAAATTCCTAGTTTTTGTGATAATTACCAATTTTTTACCTAATGCAATTTTGTTAATTTCTAGTGTAATTAGTGTTAAATTGTTAGTATTTTATGCATGTATAACCTAGATTGATGCTATTTAACATGATTTGAAGCCAAAAACTTCAAAAATTTTAGAAATCTAGGGTTTGTGTTCTTGAGCAATTTGGGGCTTTTTGATATAAACAGGTTATGGCCGATTTTTGTCATGAATTATTGCTAAATTGAGTAGTGTAACATGTTTAGATAGTTAAATGATCCAAACAATAATCCTAAACATGATTTTTGGAGATTAAAGTGGACTTTTTAAGTCCAAAATTCATGAACTTGATTAATTTGATGTAATTGCCATTTGAGACTTGTTTAATTATTAGTAATGAATATTTTGACATGTTATTTGAGTTAAAAGCTTTTGAACTTTGTATACATTTTCATATGTGCTTATTTGAAAAATGTAGAATTGAGAAAAATTGTGAAAATGTGTATAAGTTTAATTTTGATTTAACATGTTATAGTGATTGTTTTAAGTTGTTATTTTGCTAACACTAATGCATATTTGGATGCACAAATTTTGTGTTTAATGTGTTTTGCAGAAAGCCGATACTGGAGTTTCAGGAGCATCATCATCTAGACGACCAGCACCAGAACCAGAACCAGAAATGCAACACGAACAAGAACCACAACAGGAATAACAACAGCCTGATCAGCGCATACCTTATTATGATCCGGTACAGTTTGTTGATGAATTCATAGTATTCCCAATGAGGCCGCCAGTAGAATTCCCAACGATTCCTGAGCACACTCTGCATCCTAATCTGAGATTTGATAGGAGATGGAGAGATTACGAGACATATCAAAGGAACAAATTCAAATTGGTAACAAAAAATGTAGAGGTGCCAAGTGTAATCGATTGGGCCCCTTTGGAAACGGTCCATCTAGCTGACCGTGTTAGACAGCTTTTAGTTCAAAGGTATGGCAGTTCTTCTTTTACAGATTGGGAACGTCTTTTCACCATTCGTAGACCTGTATATAAGGAATGGTGTGTTGAGTTGATGAGTACTGTATCACTTGATGCAAATATAGTTAGAATAGATGATAGAAGATTTCTTAGGTTTATCCTTGGCGGTAGGATGTACAGAATGTTCATGTTGGACATGGCCAGGGCCTTACAGATATATACTCCTGGTGAGTTGCTATTACCCGATTGTACAAATTTGATTCATTATGGTGAAAGGGTAGATAGTAACTTTGACGCTGACGCCATTTGGAGGCGTATGTCACATTTTGATGTTTTTACACGAGCAGGAGGACACTCCTATACACATATTGACAGAGCCGAGCTTCGTATTATTCATAGATTTTTGGCTAACTCGATTACACAGAGAGGTCATAATAAAGAAAAAATTACCTTACATGATTTATTCTACCTAAAGTGTATTCGAGATCCTAGAAGCTTTGTCAATATCCCTTACTGTGTTGCTTTTTATTTATCTAAAATGGTAGAGGGAATGCAGGACGGGAGTATAATAGGAGGAGGTATTTTTGTGACTATCATTGGAGAGTATTTAGGTGTTGATAGGAACCAAGGGGGTCCATTACAACTTTGTAGAGAACAGGTTGAGCCCTTAGGATTGAAAGTTTATGTGGGTGCTAAGGTATTGAAAAGTAGACGTAACCAGGCAGTACCCTATGAGGGATCTCATCCTCAGGTAGAGAGAGGCTCAGACGAGGAAATGGAGGAGGCGGAAGACATTAGGGATGTCTTTCGAGATGCTATTCTTGACGTCCACGTTCGTATAGATGAGGAAGCAATGACGAACGCGGCCAGACATAGTATGTATGAGCAGTGGAACTCCGAGCGAGTATACGAGGATTATAGGTGACGCCAACACGATAGCTGGTTAGTTCATCAGCACCAAATCATGAGCCAGCTATCATATCAGGTACCAAATAACTATGTACCTACTCGACCTGCTCATTTTCTGCCACATAGCCCTGATATCCGACCACCCTTTAACCGGTATGACTATAACCAAGCCTATCAAAACACCTATAACCAACAATGGAACCCACCTGACGAGATGAACTGGAACCCATATCCAGACTGATTTAGTTCCATTTGGTTATTTTTATGTTTTTATCTTTTGACTTTTTCATGTTTAAACTTATGTTATTGGATATATTTGTGTAATTTTTATTATTTTTATTATTATTGTGTACTAATATTTCATATTTAGAATTTGAAAGTGGGATATTGAGTCCCATTTCAAATTGCCATGCATGATTATATTTGTATGTATGTATATTGTCGATTGTACAAAACAGGGTAAAACAGCGCATTTTCAAAGACTGGCATTAAGTTCAGCAAAAGTTACTAATTTTGACGACAAGATGCAAAATATATGTGAAATAACAACAAGACGGAATGAACAAATGATGTGCACCATTTATCATTCAGCAAACAAACGCCAATATATTTGGAAACTTTGGTAAAAATTTAATCATTTTCACACAAATCACCCTCAATAATTTAAATTGTTACTGATTTCTTGCAAATGAGGGCATTGCAAGATCTTAAGTGTGGGAAGGGGTTAAATTCTTTCGGATTTTTTAAATTTTTATCATAAACACTTGGTTACCATTAAAAATACTAGTAAAGCAGTAGTTGTATTAGAATCTAATGCTCTCTGATAATAAAGAACAGCCCTAGTCTTATATACTGACTACCCAATTCTAGTAAAAATTTTTCAAAATTTTCAATTAAATGAACTCAAAATCATGTTTATACAATTTTATGAACGATAAAACTAGGTTTTAACACCGAAATTATTGTTACCTCAGAAAGGACATAAATTGAGAAACAAACCAAAATGTTAAAATTCATTTAAAATGGAATAGAGGACAATAAAAAGGAAAATAAAAGCCAAGTGTGGAAAAAATTACCAAGTTATCTTAAACATATGTCACATATTTCTGTAACAAATAACTGAAAATACTTTTGCTTTGGACTAAACTAAACTATTATACCCGATGAAAGAAAAGAAGAGATGGATCTACACGATGAATCAATTCCATCATTAAAAGGAAGTAAAGTCTTCCGAAAAAGACACGCGCTTCTTAATTTAGGTCAAGAAGTTGTCGTCCAGACCAGCTGTAGGTTGACGAAAAATCTAGAAAAGTCATCACTAAAATCAGCAGGAAATCCACGGACCTCAGCATTAAACAGGGTCGCCAAGTGGTCAGATTTATCCTAACCATGAGAAGGATTTATCTCGTACAATGGGGGGCACCATGCAAATTAGCTGGATAAGACTAATGAATCAGATCCCCATAAAGGATAATCTCCTTAAAGATTAAAAATCAGCTTTTAAGCCTGATATTACTCAATCCTAGAGATTGACCTTAAAGATTGAGAATTCAAACTCATGGAATTCAATGATATCTAAACTCGAGCTTGAACGAGAAAATATTTTGATAAAATTACAAACCGATTTGTTTTCTAAAAACCCATTTTCAATGCGTTCATTATCATTGAACATAAAATCCTAGGAATTCACCTGGAATTCATTAGGTCACCTGAACCAAATCGGGTGTCAACCGTAAGAACGGTGCTTGCATAGTGGTCAAAGACAGGACCTTGTGCCAAACCTACAAATTATAAGGGTGAGCTTTACTATTGCTCCTACAAAGGATAGTAATTGCATCCGACACGTTATAGACCATAATTAAAAGCATGTCAGGGGACATTGCCTTAACAGTTGCTTGTTCAACGCTTTCCTTTACAACCGGACGGTAGTTTACCGAAAGGTAATATACGGGACAAGTAAACTGGACGTGTTGTTTTCCTAATACAAGGTTAGCAAGTGGGTGACACAAAACCGCAAGTTTTGAGCTAAAATTTTCAAATCTGAAACCCACCAAGCCCACAAAAATATTTTGCAAACACCGGTGAAGGGTTATTCCGGAAAACTTATCTAGGGTAAAAACTAGATTTAATTTTCAAAAGATCAAAAGTTTTCATAAAGATCCAATTTCCTTAATGGATCTAAATTTTTATAGTCATGTGGGACTGTAAACCATATCGTTACTACCATTGTTTATACCGCCGTATAGAAATCACTAATGTACAAAGTGTGAAGAATAAAGAAGTGATTCTAGTATTTCAAGACGATATTGCTTGAGGACAAGCAACGCTCAAGTGTGGGAATATTTGATAATGCTAAAAACGAACATATATTTCATAGCATTATTCCTCAAGAAAGACAAGCTTTTAGTTGCAATTGTTCTATTTAAAAGTGATATTCGTTTAAATAATAAAAGGTGAAGACAAAAGACAGATTCGACGAATTGAAGACGCAAACGACCAAAAAGCTCAAAAGTAAAAAAGACAATCAAAGAGGTTCCAATTATTGATAAGAAACGTCTCAAAATTACAAGAGTACAAGATTCAAAACGCAAAGTACAAGATATTAAATTGTACGCAAGGACGTTCGAAAATCCGGAACCGGGACCAGAGTCAACTCTCAACGCTCGACGCAACGGACTAAAAATTACAAGTCAACTATGCATATGAATATAATATAATATATAATTAATTCTTAAAATTAATATATATATTATATTGTATTTATAAAACGTCGGCACAAGGAAACAAGCAACATGTGAGCTCTCCCAGCTGGCCATGCGATTGCATGGCCAGGAAGAAGAAAGTCCATGCGATCGCATGGCATGAAAAGTCAGGCCACATCTCCTATAAATTCGCAGTTTGGTGAACGCAAAAAAAAAAGATATCCATCCTCTCTATATCTATACGTAAATATTTATATTTATATTTTAATTTTAATTTTAATTTTAATCCTAATAATAAGTGTATGTTAGCAAATGTTGTAAGGGTGTAAGTCGAAATTCTGTCCGTGTAACGCTACGCTATTTTTAATCATTGTAAGTTATGTTCAACCTTTTTAATTTAATGTCTCGTAGCTAAGTTATTATTATGCTTATTTAATCCGAAGTAATCATGATGTTGGGCTAATTACTAAAATTGGGTAATTGGGCTTTGTACCATAATTGGAGTTTGGACAAAAGAACGACACTTGTGGAAATTAGACTATGGGCTATTAATGGGCTTTATATTTGTTTAACTAAATGATAGTTTGTTAATGTTAATATAAAGATTTACAATTGGGCGTCCCTATAAATTACCATATACACTCGATCGGACACGATGGGCGGGATATTTATATGTACGAATAATCGTTCATTTAACCGGACACGGGAATGGATTAATAGCCACTAGAATAATTAAAACAGGGGTGAAATTATGTACAAGGACACTTGGTATAATTGATAACAAAATATTAAAACCTGGGGTTACACTCAGTCGACATCCTGGTGTAATTATTAAACAAAGTATTAAAATCTTGTTACAGTTTAAGTCCCCAATTAGTTGGAATATTTAACTTCGGGTATAAGGATAATTTGACGAGGACACTCGCACTTTATATTTATGACTGATGGACTGTTATGGACAAAAACCAGACGGACATATTAAATAATCCAGGACAAAGGACAATTAACCCATGGGAATAAACTAAAAATCAACACGTCAAACATCATGATTACGGAAGTTTAAATAAGCATAATTCTTTTATTTCATATTTAATTTCCTTTATTTTATATTTAATTGCACTTCTAATTATCGCATTTTTATTGTTATTGTATTTAATTGCACTTTTAATTATCGTACTTTTTAATTATCGCAAGTTTATTTTATTGCACTTTTATTATTCGAAATTTCATTATCGTTATTTACTTTACGCTTTAATTTAAGTCTCGTATTTATTTTTAATATTTTACATTTGGTTTTAACTGCGACTAAAGTTTTAAAATCGACAAACCGGTCATTAAACGGTAAAAAACCCCCTTTATAATAATAATATTACTTATATATATATTTGTAAAATTATAAAAGTAAACTAATATAGCGTTAAGCTTTGTTTAAAGATTTTCCCTGTGGAACGAACCGGACTTACTAAAAACTACACTACTGTACGATTAGGTACACTGCCTATAAGTGTTGTAGCAAGGTTTAAGTATATCCATTCTCTAAATAAATAAATATCTTGTGTAAAATTGTATCGTATTTAATAGTATTTTCCTGCTAAAATTAATAGTATTTTATACCACTCTGCTCAAACATCATGTATAGAGATATGTTGCTTCTGGTTCTTAATTAACATGACTTTCGTAGATGACTCTGAAATCTTGAGCCTTCAAATGAGCCGCAACTGATATAAATTTGAAAAATATGAACAAAATCATAATCTAAATCAATACATGAAACGAAATAAACCTTAAGATCTTTAGCCAAAAACATGAAATACACACCTTAATGAAGTATAGGTACTTAACAAAAAGAAAAACAAAATCTATAAATGTAGACAAAACTATAATAATAGATGATAGAAAAGCATTCAGTTAGCAGTTTTCTTAAAGTAACATGACAATAAATTAAATAATTAGAAAAAACTCATCTTTGGAAGAAGGTTATGAACTTATGAATATCGAGATAGCTCCTTTCGATGAAATTGAAAAAGATGAAGAAACAATATTCGAGGATTATTTATTGACGGCGTTTGGAACGAGAACCCAAGTGATGTCAAAAATTTGATTAGAGAACACTTTGCAAAACCCTTCTTTAGACATGGTTAGCGTTTGCAGATCAGATCGATGGCAGGTTGTCAGCTACTGAAGTCGAGGCTTTGGAAGTGGAGTTTAGTGAATCGGAAATATGGGAAGCGGTCAAAGGTTGCGGGAACTCAAAAGCGCCTGGGCCCGACGGGTTCAACATGCGCTTCTACAAAAAGTTTTGGGGAATTATCAAGGATGACTTGGTAGGTGCGATTCAAAAGTTCTGGAAGTGCGGGTATATCTCACGTGGGTGTAATGCGTCATTCATCACGCTTATACCAAAAACTACCGACCCCGTGGGTCTCAACGAATACCGATCGATAAGTCTAATTGGTAGCTTCTATAAAATTGTGGCAAAAATACTCCCGGACCGTCTAAGAAAAGTGATCCCAAAATTAGTAGGTTTCGAGCAAGGCGCTTTTATAAAGGGTCGTAACATCATTGATGGTGCTTTAATTGCAAATGACTCGGTTGAATTTATCAAGCAAAAACGAAAAAAAAAAGCCTACTATTCAAAGTAGATTTCGAGATAGCCTTGATTGCTTGAATTTGAACTTTCTTTCGGAAGTAATGGAAATGATGGGGTTCGGCCCAAAGTGGAGGAAATGGATCTCATCGTGTCTAGAATCCGCGACCATCTCCATATTAGTCAACGGCTCGCCTACAAATGAATTTAAACTCCAACGAGGGGTGAGACAAGGCGACCCATTGTCACCCTTTCTTTTTATCCTAGCGGCGGAGGGCTTATATTTATTAATGAAAGCGGCGGTTAGACATAATATGTTCGAAGGGATTGAAGTGGGAAATGACAAAATCTCTATTTCCCATCTCCAATACGTGGACGATATGATTTTTTTCGGGTCATGGAGTTTGGAAAATATCAACAACCTCATGCTTCTTCTTAAATGTTTCGAAGAAACGTCCGGTATCAAAGTGAATTACAACAAAAGTAATTTATTTGGAATAGGGGTCGAGAAATGTGAGATTGAGCAGACTGCTGGTATTTTCGGATGTAAAGTTGGTTTGCTCCCATTCACGTATCCTGGACTTCCAATCGGGGCGAATATGAACAAATCACAAAGTTGGAAACCGGTTGTGGATAAATTTGAAAAAAGACTCGCGGATTAGAAGGCGCATACGATGTCTTTCGGTGGACGCTTGACTCTTGTTAAATAAGTGTTAAATAGTTTGTCGTTGTATTACTTCTCGCTCTTCCGTGCTCCGCCTTGTATCCTTAAAAAACTTGAGTGTGTAAGGCGTTCCTTTTTTTTTTGGCGGGGCGGGAAACGATAAAAAAATGTCGTGGGGTTAAATGGGATGATACCATTCTCCCCTATGAGGATGGGATCAAACCCGATAGATCTATCCGCAGGATTCGCGTTCACCGGTAGAAACCAATGATTACAGTTACCAGACTAGGGAATATTTTTGTCCAACTCACAATGAATAATTAAATTTAACTTTTACTTGTGTCTAACCGTAAATAAAAATATGCATGTAATCACATCCCAAAAAGTATACTTTGAAAAGTATGTAAAAACGGGACTATAACTCACCTTAAATAGCAACCGAAGAAGTCTCACAAACAAGCGAACAGCAAGTAAAGTAAAGTGATCAAGAAAGATCACAACGCCGACCTATAAATAAAGCAGGTCGATATAAATAACTAACTTAGGTCAAGTCTTAGTATGATAGTTATTGTACATGTTGCAAGTAGACATAGAAACATTACTCAGCAAGCATCGGTTTGATTGGAACAGCATAAGGACACACACTTTCTATTTTTAGAAAGTTTCTATTTTTAGCAGGTTTCCATTTTTGGAAAGTTTTCTATTTTTGGAAAGTTTCTATTTTTAGAAAGTTTCTATTTTTGGAAAGTTTCCAAATTTAGAAATTTCTATTTTTAGAAAGTTTTGAAGTTAGGAAAGTTTCCTTATTTAGAAAGTCAACAGAAGTCAACTGAAAGTCAAAGTCAACCGAAAGTCAACTCAAAAGTCAACCTTGGTCAAACATAGTCAACATTAATTTTAGAAGTGTAAGTTATAATAATAACATAGGTTATAATGTTATTTAAAGTCAAAAGTGTATAATAATGTCTTAACATAAGTTTAATTAAATAAAATGAATTATTAAAGTTAATATAAGTTGAAATGTTATAATTAGCACGACATAAGAATTTAAATAAATTAATTAAATACTAATCATAATATAAGTATTGTTAATAATAATAATTTTTAAATTATATCATAAGTATTTTTAATTAATAATGAATTATTAATCATATCATAACTTTCTAATTAAAATTATTAAATCATAAGTATTTAATAATTAAATCATAATTAAATAATAATTAAGTCTTATAATAATTAAATAATTATTTAATCTTTATTATAAGTCTTTTAATAATTTCTCAAAAACAAATTTAATACTTATCATAAGTATTTTCCTTTAATAATAAAAGTATTATTAATCATAAGTTTAATTAAAATGTTAATTAAATCATAATTAATAATTAAATGATATAATAAATATTTATATCATAAGTTTTAAATAATAATAATTACTTCTTTTATCATAAGTAATTAATTAATAGTGAAATCCATTAATTTTAACATAAGTTTAATCATTAACCATAAGTTTTAAGTTTAAAAGTTCATCGGGTCGTATCTTGAGCCCCGGGTGTCGGTTTCGGGCGAGCCACATATGCATTTCCGCCTACTCAAACCACCCAACATAATTATGAACTCAAGAACACTCCAAGAACAGTCCCTAGGTCGTGGATATCAGCCATGACCACACTTGGGAAAATCAATTTACTCAAAACAGTAATTTAGGCACAACGGGTGAACCGTGGCTCGGATTTAGGTGACCCGAACATGAAAATTCATCCCACCATCAGTCCTAACCAAATGACACACCCTAAAGACACCAAGGATGGTCACAAAGTCGGACCCAACCTTGTTCATGCCAAGAACACCTTTCAATCTTTAACAAAAATCAAATTAAGCATATCTAGGGCTCCGAGAATCGAAACGACATGAATCCGGAGTCTAGAATTAATGTCTTGATGAGAGGAACTCATTTATATACTTTATTTTAACATTCATTTCAGTTACAAAGTCAGAAAATACGAATTATGCTGCTGTCCAAAATTTACAAACCGAAATCATAAGCAAACGAGTAATTCTACGCATCCAAACAACATTACAACAACTAATATGCATCATACTAATAATATAACATACAAAATCAGTAATATATATGAAAAATCAAAAAGCTAGGGTTAGGGTTTATACCCAAATCGAGAATCAAAGTATATGATCGCGTAGAGAACGAAGAGAGGAACACGATTGTATAAACGATTTGATGATCCAAGTAATATTTTGATTGATGGTGATGATGTTTATGGTGGTGGTGGTCGTCGCCCAAAAGAGAGAAAGGGAGGAAGAAAGCAAAACAAATAGGTTTTAGGTTTAGATAAGATTTTGTAAAAATAAAATAAATCAAAATATGGGAAAACAAGGGAGTGTATCCCCCCTCCCTTGTGGCTTCGGCCGAAAATGGGTAGGGTGGGCCCCAAGGTGGGCCAAATTTGCTAAGTGCTTAAAGTCTGATGGCCCGAAAGCCCGAACGAATCCCGAAACGCGAAAACACGCTTACGCGATTAAAAATCCGGAAAGATAACAAACGCGCGACGAAAAATAAATATAAATACACCTATTAATAATATGATCATAAAATATCATATTTAAAATATTTAGGATTTAAAAATCCCGAAAGCTCGACCGTTGGTTTAAAACCAAAAAGATTCGCCGGATGGAAATCCGCGAGACGTAGAAACGTATAAATTAAAATATGAATACATATATTCACATAACACATAATAATTATTATATATATATTATTACAAAAATAATAATATAGGTCATAGAAATGACGTGGCACACTAACAGTTAACGGTCGTTAAATAATTAACGGAAAAAGATAACGGAAAAAGTAGGGTCGTGACAGTACCTTCCCGTTACGGAAATTTCGTCCCGAAATTTAAGCAGGCGCAGGGGTTGACTCGGCATCTGAGAACAAATGCGGGTACTTCTGCTTCATTTGGTCTTCACGCTCCCAAGTGAACTCGGGACCGCGTCTAGCGTTCCATCGGACCCGAACAATAGGAATTCTGCTCTGTTTAAGAGTCTTAACCTCTCGGTCCATGATCTCAATTGGCTCCTCAATAAAATGCAATTGCTTGTCAACTTGAAGTTCCTCCAAAGGAATAGTCTGATCAAATTCAGCCAAACACTTCTTTAAGTTCGAAATATGGAAAACATCGTGAACAGCACTGAGTTCTTGTGGCAACTTCAAACGATAAGCCACCGGTCCAACTCTTTCAATGATCTCAAACGGTCCCACAAAACGAGGACTTAACTTCCCTCTTTTACCAAAACGAATAACACCCTTCCAAGGCGAAACTTTTAACATAACACGATCACCAACTTGAAATTCAACATCTTTCCTTCCTTTGTCGGCATAACTCTTTTGCCGACTTCTAGCAGTTCTCAACCTTTCTTTAATTTGCACAATCTTCTTAGTAGTCTCGTGAATAATCTCTGGACCTGCAAGTTGAGCATCCCCAACCTCATTCCAACAAATAGGAGACCTACATTTCCTACCGTACAAAGCTTCAAACGGTGCGGCTTTAATACTTGTGTGATAACTGTTGTTATAAGAAAACTCAGCTAACGGCAAATACTTATCCCACCCATTCCCAAAATCAATCACACAAGCTCGCAACATATCTTCTAATGTCTGAATGGTCCTCTCACTTTGACCATCCGTTTGAGGATGATAAGCGGTGCTTATATCTAATCTAGTTCCCAAGGCTTCCTGTAAAGATCCCCAAAACCTCGATACAAAACGACTGTCTCGGTCCGAAATAATGGATACAGGAACACCATGCCTAGAAACAATCTCCTTCAAGTACAAACGAGTGAGCTTCTCCATTGAATCTGTTTCCCTGATTGGCAAAAATTGAGCCGACTTAGTGAGTCGATCTACAATCACCCAGATAGTGTCATAGCCACCCGCAACTCTCGGTAACTTAGTAATAAAATCCATTGTAATTCCTTCCCACTTCCACTCGGGAATCTCGGGTTGTACCAACAGTCCAGACGGTTTTTGATGTTCAGCTTTAACCTTAGCACAGGTCAAACACTTAGCCACATACGTAGCCACATCACCTTTCAAATTTGGCCACCAATACAGCTCCTTAAGATCATGATACATCTTTCCTGAACCAGGATGAATAGAGTACCTAGACTTATGAGCCTCATCCAAAACAAGTTGTCGCAGTTCACCAAACTTCGGAACCCAAAGACGTCCTACAAAGTACCTAGTACCATCTGCTCGAATCTCAAATTTCTTAGCCATACCTCTTACGTTCTCTTTCACAAAATTCTCTTCCTTTAAGGCTTCTTGTTGTGCCTCAAGAATCTGCCTTGCGAGGTTTGTTCTAATTGTCATATTCAAGGCCCTAAACCTGCGAGGTTCAGCCCTTTCTTTACGACTCAACGCATCCGCCACCACATTGGCCTTACCCGGATGATACAAAAGTTCACAATCGTAATCATTCAACGTCTCAATCCATCTTCGTTGTCTCATGTTCAACTGTTTCTGATCGAGGATATGTTGAAGACTTTTGTGATCTGTGTACACAGTACTCTTGACCCCATACAAATAATGTCTCCAAATCTTAAGTGCAAAAACAACGACCCCCAACTCTAAATCATGAGTTGTATAGTTCTGTTCGCGAATCTTCAACTATCGTGACGCATACGCAATAACCTTCTTTCGTTGCATCAAAACGCAACCATAGCCTTGTCGCGATGCATCACAATAAACAACAAAATCGTCATTACCCTCTGGTAGTGACAAAATCGGAGCGGTAGTCAACTTTTTCTTCAAAATCTGAAAAGCATTCTCTTGTTCATCCTTCCACTCATACTTCTTCCCCTTATGCGTTAAAGCAGTCAGAGGTTTCGCAATACGAGAGAAATCCTGAATGAACCTTCGATAGTATCCTGCCAACCCTAAGAACTGACGAATCTGAGTAGGAGTTTTCGGGGTTTCTCACTTTTCAATCGCCTCAATTTTAGCAGGATCAACTTGTATTCCCTGTTTACTAACAATATGACCAAGGAACTGAACTTCTCTTAACCAAAAAGCACACTTAGAGAACTTAGCGTACAACTCTTCTTTCTTTAACAAATCAAGCACTAACCTCAAGTGTTCTTCGTGCTCTTCATCACTCTTAGAATAGATAAGGATGTCGTCAATGAAAACAATAACGAACTTGTCCAGATAAGGTCTACACACACGGTTCATGAGGTCCATGAACACAGCAGGTGCATTTGTCAATCCGAACGGCATAACAAGAAATTCAAAGTGACCGTAACGGGTGCGAAAAGCAGTTTTTGAAACATCAGATTCTTTAACACGCAACTGATGATAGCCATAACGAAGATCAATTTTTGAATAAACAGAAGAACCCTGAAGCTGATCGAACAGATCATCAATTCTCGGAAGAGGATAACGATTTTTAACAGTGAGCTTATTCAGTTCACGATAATCAATGCATAAACGAAAAGAACCATCCTTCTTCTTAACAAACAGAACAGGAGCTCCCCAAGGGGACGAACTAGGACGAATAAAACCTTTGTCTAACAACTCACGGAGTTGACTTGACAATTCTTGAAGTTCAGAAGGCGCAAGACGATAAGGAGCACGTGCTACAGGAGCAGCGCCGGGAACAAGATCAATCTGAAATTCTACCGCGCGTTGCGGCGGAAGGCCAGGTAAGTCATCGGGATACACCTCGGGAAAATCCCTAACAATGTGAACATCATCAACATTCTTTACTTCCTTACTAGGATCAACAACATGAGCAAGGATAGCATGACAGCCTTTGCGGAGATGTTTACGAACTTTCATACAGCTAATAAGGTTTAACTGTGTGCATTTCTTATCTCCAAAGACCATCAGTGGCTCTCCAATCACATCAGTAATACGAATAGCCTTATCATAACACACGATCTCAGCATGGTTCGCAGACAGCCAATCCATACCAATAACAATATCAAAACTACCAAGTTCAATCGGTATCAAATCGATCTCGAAATCCCTACCACCCAGATTAATGTTACACTTACGATGTACAGTCTTAGCAGTAAGTTCCTTACCATTAGCTACTTCAACAACATAAGTATTGTCTAAGAGAGTTAACGGCGTTTTGATTCTCGGACTTAATTTACTCGATACGAAACTTAAATCAGCCCCTGAATCAAATAACACATAAACTGATAAATCGTTGACTGAGAACATACCAGTAACAAACTTAGGATCTTCCTCCGCATCCTTAGCATTAATGTTGAACGCTCGGCCGCGTGCAGTCTCTGCAGTCTTCTTGTTGGGACAAGCATCTCGGAAATGCCCCGGCTTCCCACACTCATAACAAACCCTTGGATTACCTCCATTATTCGATTTCCCATTACCGTTACCGTTACCACCTCTATTACCAACATTATTATTATTACCACCAGTCGCGGGAGTAGCAGACCCCGATAAAAGCACTGTACAATCTTTAGCAATGTGCCCTTGCTTAGAGCACCTCTTACAAGTAACTGTACAGTAACCATCATGAGCTCTATAGCAACGAGGACACACACGCTGATTTCTGTTATTAGCACCTGAGGTATCCTGTTTCTTCTGCTGACCCTGGTTTTGATTGCGGTTGTTATCCCACTTTCGTTTCCCATTATCAGCCTTCTTGACAACCTCCTCACTACTTTCAACAACCGTAGTCTTGCTTCTTCTCAACACCTTGTCATTAAGTTTGTGGGCCATAGACATAGCTGCCTCAATAGTCTGGGGTTCACTGGACTCAACCCCGTGTTCAATCTTCTCGGACAAACCATCAATGTAAGCCTCAATTTTGCGGTCCTCATCCGCATAAACCCTAGGACACAGCAAAGTTAACTCGAAAAACCTTCGTTCATAGGCATCTAACTCGGTGCCATGCATTTTCAAATTCTTGAGCTCAACCTCTAGCTTCTTAAGCTCACCCCGAGGTCTATAGCGGGTGATCAATCTTTCCTTAAAATCATTCCAGGCCAAACCATAAGCTACATCGCTTCCCAAACTACTAACCAGATTGTTCCACCATGTCAAGGCACTATCCTTGAGAGTGCAACTAGCGAAACTAACTTTGTCCTCTTCACGGACCCGACTGACCCTGAAAATAGATTCGATTTTCTCGAACCAACGAGTAAGCCCTATTGGTCCTTCCGTACCACTGAATTCTTGGGGTCGACCAGCCATAAAAGTTTTGTGGGAGCATCCCACGTTGTTGTTCACATTGGCGTTAACATTAGCATTTGCTGCCATAGCAGCAGCAATTCCTTCATTGATCAGGCGTTGCATACGCGCTTCAGTGGACTCTCTTGGAGGCATGATCGTCAAAATAGAATAACACATCCGTTAGTACCAAGAATAATACTAGTGTCATAAAGGAATAGATCAAAACACGAAAAGACTAACCATTAAGATATTAGTCAACTAACACTATGAGTAATAACATGATAGTTATGATTGTTATAGAAATAACCATCACATGCATACATATTTTATGATAACATCATACAACATACATAGCACCTAACATGCATGAACATATATTACGCATAATATAACATGCCAAGAGCCATAATATCAGAAATAAAACATGATAATAGACGTCATAAAAATAACCATCCATACATAATGAAAAAAAATATCCCATAACAAAATCTTAATAAAATCCTCGGCAAAACGCCGTACATAACCCAAAATGTATGTATGAAAAGGACATTAAGTCTGATGAAATAGATAATCGATATGAATAATCACATCACATTCGCTTAGAGCGGGTGTGATAAGCTGGTCCAGCATGAGTCTCAGCAGGATCCTCATACTTACGCAACTTCCCTTTCACAACATCCAACTCTTCCTTCAACACACGAACAGTGCTCTCGAGAGCCTCAAACTTAGCATTAACTTCTCGATCACGCTTACGGTTCGCATCCTCAACCCTATGCTTGAAAGTGATAAAGTTACCCATGTCGGCACGGATCTCGTCCATAACTTCATTATGTGGCAAAGTGCGCAAACAATCACTAAGGGCGTTAATACGTGTCACCTCATTATAAGCCCGGTTCATATGAGTAATGGTAGAAAAATAGTAATGAACAGGATCATCGATCTCTGGTTGATTAGCATGGCGTCTAGCAGGAGACGGTGGAGCAGGAGCAGCAACGGAGTTATCGCTCGAAGTCGACATCTGCAAACAGCAAAACCGCAAACCACATACTAAAAAGATATTAATAATACAACTTATACGAAATGAAATGCATAATAATGCTATAGCAAAAAGGTCGGGCTGTAGACTAGACTCTAATGCACCCTAATAACCACGGGTTGAACACATTAAGACCGCCTAGTTCCCTACAACCAGAGCTCTGATACCACATGTGACGACCCCGTCAAAACACTTAACGGATCCGTCAGTTGGTCCCATAGCTTGATCGGACTTAAATGAATTAAATAAACAAAGTTGCATTCTTTTATTTCAAAATGTTGCCCAAAAAGGAAACAAACCCAATTAAGTAGTTTAAAATCAACCAACCATAGTAATGAACCAAAAGTTGACACAAAACATTGCCAACAAACCCACAAGTTAAATTATCCAAAAATAGAATGCCAACTTAAGTTTCATAAATAGTTTCATAAAATCTGCCCAAATGCATGCAGACTCTTCTAACGACAGCGGAAGCATCAAATAACTCAAGTACCTGTGAAAACATGCAAGTAAACTGTCAACACAAAGGTTGAGTGAATTATAGGTTTAAATAAATAAGTAAACTTTAGACCACAAGATTTAAAAATGTTAACAAACATTAAACATTATTCCATTATCAATGAGCCACCTGGTAACCACTTAACCCTTTATTTACCCTTGCCAAACACAATAAAAATATACACTTGGACAGTGTATCTACAACAAATTACGAAGTACTAAACATTCCGATAAACAAATTGCTAGCGCGACTAGCTCGAAATGGGGTTGTCAAACCCGATAGATCTATCCGTAGGATTCGCGTTCACCGGTAGAAACCAATGATTACAGTTACCAGACTAGGGAATATTTTTGTCCAACTCACAATGAATAATTAAATTTAACTGTTACTTGTGTCTAACCGTAAATAAAAATATGCATGTAATCACATCCCAAAAAGTATACTTTGAAAAGTATGTAAAAACGAGACTATAACTCACCTTAAATAGCAACCGAAGAAGTCTCACAAATAAGCGAACAGCAAGTAAAGTAAAGTGATCAAGAAAGATCACAACGCCGACCTATAAATAAAGCAGGTCGATATAAATAACTAACTTAGGTCAAGTCTTAGTATGATAGCTATTGTACATGTTGCAAGTAGACATAGAAACATTACTCAGCAAGCATCGGTTTGATTGGAACAGCATAAGGACACACACTTTCTATTTTTAGAAAGTTTCTATTTTTAGCAGGTTTCCATTTTTGAAAAGTTTTCTATTTTTGAAAAGTTTCTATTTTTGGAAAGTTTCTATTTTTGGAAAGTTTCTATTTTTGGAAAGTTTCCAAATTTAGAAATTTCAATTTTTAGAAAGTTTTGAAGTTAGGAAAGTTTCCTTATTTAGAAAGTCAACAGAAGTCAACTAAAAGTCAAAGTCAACCGAAAGTCAACTCAAAAGTCAACCTTAGTCAAACATAGTCAACATTAATTTTAAAAGTGTAAGTTATAATAATAACATAGGTTATAATGTTATTTAAAGTCAAAAGTGTATAATAATGTCTTAACATAAGTTTAATTAAATAAAATGAATTATTAAAGTTAATATAAGTTGAAATGTTATAATTAGCACGACATAAGCATTTAAATAAATTAATTAAATACTAATCATAATATAAGTATTGTTAATAATAATAATTTTTAAATTATATCATAAGTATTTTTAATTAATAATGAATTATTAATCATATCATAACTTTCTAATTAAAATTATTAAATCATAAGTATTTAATAATTAAATAATAATTAAGTCTTATAATAATTAAATAATTATTTAATCTTTATTATAAGTCTTTTAATAATTTCTCAAAAACAAATTTAATACTTATCATAAGTATTTTCCTTTAATAATAAAAGTATTATTAATCATAAGTTTAATTAAAATGTTAATTAAATCATAATTAATAATTAAATGATATAATAAATATTTATATCATAAGTTTTAAATAATAATAATTACTTCTTTTATCATAAGTAATTAATTAATAGTGAAATCCATTAATTTTAACATAAGTTTAATCATTAACCATAAGTTTTAAGTTTAAAAGTTCATCGGGTCGTATCTTGAGCCCCGGGTGTCGGTTTCGGGCGAGCCACATATGCATTTCCGCCTACTCAAACCACCCAACACAATTATGAACTCAAGAACACTCCAAGAACAGTCCCTAGGTCATGGATATCAGCCATGACCACACTTGGGAAAATCAATTTACTCAAAACAGTAATTTAGGCACAACGGGTGAACCGTGGCTCGGATTTAGGTGACCCGAACATGAAAATTCGTCCCACCATCAGTCCTAACCAAATGACACACCCTAAAGACACCAAGGATGGTCACAAAGTCGGACCCAACCTTGTTCATGCCAAGAACACCTTTCAATCTTTAACAAAAATCAAATTAAGCATATCTAGGGCTCCGAGAATCGAAACGACATGAATCCGGAGTCTAAAATTAATGTTTTGATGAGAGGAACTCATTTATATACTTTATTTTAACATTCATATCAGTTACAAAGTCAGAAAATACGAATTATGCTGCTGTCCAAAATTTACAAACCGAAATCATAAGCAAACGAGTAATTCTACGCATCCAAACAACATTACAACAACTAATATGCATCATACTAATAATATAACATACAAAATCAGTAATATATATGAAAAATCAAAAAGATAGGGTTAGGGTTTATACCCAAATCGAGAATCAAAGTATATGATCGCGTAGAGAACGAAGAGAGGAACACGATTGTATAAACGATTTGATGATCCAAGTAATATTTTGATTGATGGTGATGATGTTTATGGTGGTGGTGGTCGTCGCCCAAAAGAGAGAAAGGGAGGAAGAAAGCAAAAAAATTAGGTTTTAGGTTTAGATAAGATTTTGTAAAAATAAAATAAATCAAAATATGGGAAAACAAGGGAGTGTATCCCCCCTCCCTTGTGGCTTCGGCCGAAAATGGGTAGGGTGGGCCCCAAGGTGGGCCAAATTTGCTAAGTGCTTAAAGTCTGATGGCCCGAAAGCCCGAACGAATCCCGAAACGCGAAAACACGCTTACGCGATTAAAAATCCCGAAAGATAACAAACGCGCGACGAAAAATTAATATAAATACACCTATTAATAATATGATCATAAAATATCATATTTAAAATATTTAGGATTTAAAAATCCCGAAAGCTCGACCGTTGGTTTAAAACCAAAAAGATTCGCCCGATGGAAATCCGCGAGACGTAGAAACGTATAAATTAAAATATGAATACATATATTCACATAACACATAATAATTGTTATATATATATTATTACAAAAATAATAATATAGGTCATAGAAATGACGTGGCACACTAACAGTTAACGGTCGTTAAATAATTAACGGAAAAAGATAACGGAAAAAGTAGGGTCGTGACAATTAACATGATAAAATGATAATTTTATATTTCATTAAGTATGATAACAATGAACTACATATGTAAAACAAGACTACTAACTTAAGAATTTCGAAACGAGACATATATGTAACGATTATCGTTGTAATAGTATTTTAACATATAAATGATGTTAAGATATATTTTTACACTATGTTGTTATGTTAACATAACAATTTAACATCTCATTTAGGTATAATAACAATGGATTAGTTACATCTAACAAGATCGTTAACTTAAAGGTTTCAAAACAACACTTACATGTAACGACTAACGATGACTTAACGACTTCGTTAAAATGTATATACATGTAGTATATTTAAATGTATTTAAACACTTTTGAAAGACTTCAAGACACATATCAAAGTACTTCTACTTAGCAAAAATGCTTACAATTACATCCTCATTCGTTTTCATCAACAATTTTACTCGTATACACTCGTATTCGTACTCGCACAATACACAGCTCCTAGATGTATGTACTATTAGTATATACACTCCAATGATCAGCTCTTAGCAGCCCATGTGAGTCACCTAACCATGTGGGAACCATCATTTGGCAACTAGCATGAATGATTACACGAAATTACAAACTAATGGAGCCTATATGGTGACACCATATTTACGTGAATGAACACACACATATACACTTTGATTTTGCAATTTACATGCATCAAACTACTCTCTCTCAAGTGTACTTCCATTGTTCTAAGTGTTCTTCATCATCTTCATCAAAATCTAGCTCAATCTAGTTCATAAATCCATACATAAACCAAGGTACAAAACAACTACTCAAGAACACACCAACAACACTTCCAAGTTTGCTAGCTTACTTTCAATCTTGCAAATCCATTTCAAGTGATCATCCAACCTCAAGAAATCTTTCTTATTTACAGTAAGATATCTTTCTAATACAAGGTAATACTCATATTCAAACTTTGATTCAATTTCTATAACTATAACAATCTTATTTCGAGTGGAAATCTTACTTGAACTTGTTTTCGTGTCATGATTTTGCTTCAAGAACTTTCAAGCCATCCAAGGATCCTTTGAAGCTAGATCTATTTTTCTCATTTACAGTAGCTTTATCCACAAAACGTGAGGTAGTAATGATGTTCATAACATCATTCGATTCATATATATATAACTACCTTATTCGAAGGTTTAAACTTGTAATCACTAGAACATAGTTTAGTTAATTCTAAACTTGTTCGCAAACAAAAGTTAATCCTTCTAACTTGACTTTTAAAATCAAATAAACACATGTTCTATATCTATATGATATGCTAACTTAATGATTTAAAACCTGAAAACACGAAAAACACCTTAAAACCGGATATACGCCGTCGTAGTAACACCGCAGGCTGTTTTGGGTTAGTTAATTAAAAACTATGATAAACTTTGATTTAAAAGTTGTTCTTCTGGGAAAATTATTTTTCTTATGAACATGAAACTATATCCAAAAATCATGGTTAAACTCAAAGTGAAAGTATGTTTTTCAAAATGGTCATCAAGACGTCGTTCTTTCGACTGAAATGACTACCTCTTATAATATTGACTTGTAACTTGTATTTTAGACTATAAACTTATACTTTTTATGTTTAGATTCATAAACTTAGGTTCAATATGAAACCATAGCAACTTGAATCACTCAAAACGGATTTAAAACGAAGAAGTTATGGGTAAAACAAGATTGGATAATTTTGCTTGTTGTAGCTACGTGAAAATTGGTAACAAATCTATATTAATCATATCCTAGCTAACTCATATTGTATTATACATGTATTCTAATATATTATGTAATCTTGGGATACCATAGACACGTATACAAATGTTTTGACATATCATATCGACCCATGTATATATATTATTTGGAACAACCATAGACACTTTATATGCAGTAATGTTTGAGTTAGCTATACAGGGTTGAGGTTGTTTCCAAAAATATATATACTTTGAGTTGTGATCTAGCCTGAGACATGTATACACTAGGTCGTGGATTGATTCAAGATAATATATATCGATTTATTTCTGTACATCTAACTGTGGACAAGTAGTTGTAGGTTACTAACGAGGACAACTGACTTAATAAACCTAAAACAGTAAAACGTATTAAAAATGTTGTAATTATATTTTGAACATACTTTGATATATATGTACATATTTGTTATAGGTTCGTGAATCGACCAGTGGCCAAGTCTTACTTCCCGACGAAGTAAAAATCTGTGAAAGTGAGTTACAGTCCCACTTTTAAAATCTAATATTTTGGGATGAGAATACATGCAGTTTTATAAATGTTTTATGAAATAGACACAAGTAAATGAAACTACATTATATGGGTGAATGATCGAAGCCGAATATGCCCCTTTTTGCTTGGTAGCCTAAGAATTAGTAAACCGATCTACTAATTGACGAGAATCCTAAAGATAGATCTATTGGGCTTAACGAACCCCATACAAAGTACCGGATGCTTTAGTACTTCGAATTCGTTTTTATCATGTCCGAAGGATTTCCCGGAATGATAGGGGATATTCTTTTATGATTCTTGTTAATGTCGGTTACCAGGTGTTCACCATATGAATGATTTTTATCTCTATGTATGGGATGTGTATTGAAATATGAAATCTTGTGGTCTATTATTACGATTTGATAAATATATAGGTTAAACCTATAACTCACCAACATTTTTGTTGACGTTTAAAGCATGTTTATTCTCAGGTGATTATTAAGAGCTTCCGCTGTTGCATTCTAAAATATGGACAAGATATGGTGTCAGCATGCTTGTATAATATTGTTTAAAACTGCATTCGAGATTTACTTTGTTGTAACATATTAATATTGTAAACCAAAATGTATTGGTAGTGTGTAAGTGTGATATTTTTAGATTATCATTTCGGATAATCTAGGTGGTGTCCTTTTAACCTTGTCGCTAAAATAAAGATTATGGTTTGTTTTAAAAACGAATGCAGTCTTTGAAAAACGTCTCATATAGAGGTCAAAACCTCGCAACGAAATCAATTAATATGGAACGTTTATAATCAATATGAACGGGACATTTCAAGTTTCCCCTTGTTGGATGCTCGTGAAGTTTTTGGAATTCGACCTAGTGTTTTGGGTAGTTTAGCCCCAAACCATGCTCGGGTTCTAATGACCCGTCCTAATCCATCCGGACGAAGTCCATATCGATTATAAACGATTCATAATAGTTGGTTACATCGCGAGGTACTTGACCTCTATATGATACATTTTACAAACATTGCATTCATTTTTAAAAGATAAACTTGCTTTACATCAAAAGTTGACGGCATGCATATCATTTCATAATATATCCAACTATAATTTACTTAATAATAATCTTGACAAACTCAACAACTTGAATGCAACATCTTTTGAAATATGTCAAGACTGACTCCAAGCAATATCCCTAAAATGAGCAAATGCACAGCGGAAGATTTCTTTCGTACCTCAGAATAAACATGCTTTAAAGTGTCAACCAAAAGGTTGGTGAGTTCATTAGTTTATCATAACAATCATTTCAATAATTTAATAGACCACAAGATTTCATATTTCAATACACATCCCATACATAGAGATAAAAATCATTCATATGGTGAACACCTGTTAACCGACATTAACAAGATGCATATATAAGAATATCCCCATCATTCCGGGACTCCCTTCGGATATGATATAAATTTCGAAGTACTAAAGCATCCGGTACTTTGGATGGGGTTTGTTAGGCCCAATAGATCTATCTTTAGGATTCGCGTCAATTAGGGTGTCTGTTCCCTAATTCTTAGATTACCAGACTTAATAAAAAGGGGCATATTCGATTTCAATAATTCAACCATAGAATGTAGTTTCACGTACTTGTGTCTATTTTGTAAAACATTTATAAATATTGCGCATGTATTCTCAGCCCAAAAATATAAAGGGTAAAAAAGTAAATGAAACTCACAATACTGTATTTTGTAGTAAAAATACATATGACGGCATTGAACAGATGTAGGGTTTGGCCTCGGATTCACGAACCTATATCAATTGTGTATATATTAAAACATATTCTCGAAATCGAATAATTCTATATGTTATTATTAATGATGTAATTAATTTATACAGTAGATTAATAAGTTTCATTATATATATTTTTATTTATATATAGATATATAAATATAGTTAAGTTATGTGTATTAAATATATATTTATATATATAATCTTTATTTTAGTGCTTATAACTTTAATAATGTCATTAATACTTTTTTTTTTTATTTTTATTTTTTATTTTTTATTCGTAATTATCTTAATAATAATGATACAGATAATACTGATAACGTTAATAATGATAGTTTTAGTAAAAATAATACTTTTAATAACAATGGTAATTTTTAATATTTTTAATAGAAATTTCAGTAATTATACAGTATTACTAATATTAATGTTTAACTGATAAGTCGATTAAGGATACTTTGTAATATTAATAATAATAATGATAATACTAATAATAATAATACCTATGTTAATGATTATAATAATACTAATAATTATAAAATGATACAAGTGAAACTATTAATGAAAAATAATTTAGATTATTTTCATGATAATAATATTAATCTTAATTATAGTAATAGTAGAAATTCCTACATTAATAATACTAATAATTCTAGAATTTTAATAAAAATATTTTTATTGATTTTGATATAGATAACGATAATAATTCTAACAATATTTATGAATAACTAATAATAATAATAATTTTAATCGTAATCATAATAATAATAATAATAATAATAATAATAATAATAATAATAATAATAATACTAGTAATGATAATGTTGGTAATAATACTAATAGTTTTTAAATGATGATACTAGTACCAATGATAACGCTAATAATAGTGATAATAATTTTATTAATCACATTACTACGAATGAATATACTAATACTAATAGTAATAATAATAATATTTATAATATTTATAGCTATGATATTAATAATAATAATAATTGTAACACTAGTAGTAATAATCATAACAATAACAATGACAATAATAATAACAATAACAATAATACTAATTAGTATTACTTAATAATAAAAAAATGATAATTTTAGTATAGAAAACTACCTCAAAAATGCAATAAAAAGAATCTACGCCACAAGCCGGGTTTGAACCCGATACCACCTGATTAACTAGCACATCCCCTAACCATCCCTCCATGTCCGTTTTTATGAATTAATACCCTTCCAAAATTTTATAATCCGATTTCAATTATATCATCTTCTTCATCAATAAATTCGACCAGAGAACCACCAAGCACAAAATAACGAAATTATGAATCAATTAAAACTTGTAAACCATCAGAGTATATAACATGGTTTCTTAAATAAGTAAAAAAAAATTAAAAAAAAAGAAAGCAGGCTGCTGCTGCTTCGTCGACTTTGAACAAAAAAAAATTGATTTCGATATAAAGATCGTTTTGGACAAAAGTTGCAACACGAAATAAATTTCAAATTACTCCTATAAACTATAGAAGTCGATAATTTCAACAGAGACTTTAACATAGATACGAATTTCTTGATGAACACAAGCTTTGACTTTTTAGAAAATTACCTTTGACTCACAAATTTACATTCGATACTAAGAATTAAAACTTAAAATTTTGAAGAAACATTCACGACATGATTTAGAACTCTTCTGCATTTAAGGTTTTTGAAGTAGGATTCAAATTGGAATTATGAGCAAAAAGGTAGTACGTACAGAGGTTATCAAAAAATAAAAAAAAATACCCTATATCAGATAGATGATGGGTGCTTGCAGATATGGATTATATTGAGAATGATAAAATTGAATGATTGAAGTAGAAATCAAAGGATACCGATTTGGATTTGTAGAGGTGATCCCATCGACTAGTCACGAGCACACAGAGAGAAGGAGAAAAAAAATTAAACTGAAAGGGGATAGATTCAGTACATGTATCATTGATAATATATATTATCTTAATATTTAACATAATAATATTAATAATATTAATACTAATAATAATAATAACATAAATCATATCATAATAATAATAATAATATATATATATATATATATATATATATATATATATATATATATATATATATATATATTAATTACAATTAATTTATAATTTTAATCAATCTTATAATGGTATTTAATTATATCAGTAATAATAATAATAATGCTAGTAATCCTAATATTGATATGAACATTAATAACAATGAAAGTAATAACAACAATTTTTGTATTAATACAATAACTATATCTTAACTTGTAAAATTTATATATGAATATTACAATTTATTTATTATGTAACATTTAATAATTATAAATTTTATATATATATATATATATATATATATATATAATATTTAATATTTAATATTTATATATATTTATATATTACATTTTACATATCATCATCAATTTTATAGAGAAATCATATTTATATATACCACTATATATATATATATATATATATATATATATATATATATATATATATATATATATATATATATATATATATATATATATATATATATATATATATATATATATATATATATATATATATATATATGTTTATTTATTTTAATAACAATTTAATTATTAGTTTACATATTTAGTTCTAATCATTATTGTTACCACTTATTGTATATCACATTATTTAAACAAAGACACATTATTAATCAACTTCTATTATATCAAAACAAATACGTTTATGTAAAATATTATTCCTCTATTACTTCGTTAACGTTTTTAATTAATATTTATATATAATTATATAAGCACATTAAGTTAACTACAATTGTTCGTGAATCGTCGGGAATAGTCAAAGGGTAAATGATTTCATGTAAATAGTTCAAAAATTTAAAGACTCGGTTTAACAGACTTTGCTTATCGTGTCGAAACCATATAAAGATTAAGTTTAAATTTGGTCGGAAATTCTCGGGTCATCACAGTACCTACCCGTTAAAGAAATTTCGTCCTGAAATTTGAGTGAGGTCGTCATGGCTAACAATAAAAATGTTTTCATGACGAATATGAGTTGATAAATTGAGTTTTATCATCATTGAGTAATATGAATAAAAATAATTCGATTATTTGAAGAGTACGAATGAAGCTATCACCAAAGAGTGAAATAGGAAAGTAAAGATTCATCTTAACTTTTGACAGAGTCAGGGTTGAATTCTGAAATTCAAGGGATTTAAAGAAAATCTTCAAAATCTAATAGATATGATTCTTCGGCGAATAAGGAGATTAAGATCTCTATAATTAAATACAGTGATCTGCCTCGATTACTCTGTCTGATATTTTCATTATAAATTAAACTCCTCTGTTCCATTATTTTCACCATTCCTATACTTTCTTTCTTAGTTCATACATCCAAAAGATTGTGAAAATGCTTAATCCAGTTCTAATCCTTGATATTTTCCTAATTATCATTTCTGTCATCCTTCTTTTCAACCTTCCACCAGAAAATCTGTTTACTTCTACTATTACCTTGGGGTGATACTATTCTTAATTCTACCGTGTCCTTATATTACTATTCATATTAATATCCATAGTTTGTAACCTCCTTGTTGTTATTGGGCTTTATATTTTTCTCTTATATTTTGAATCTCTTTGCCTTTTTATTATCCTCCCGACCTCTAGTAAAGCGAGTAACGGTCCAGAATTCGTAAGTACGGAGTTTTCGAATGAACTTAAGGTTCTAACCAAGAAAGAACGTAATAGCACGATTTGATTTATCAAATTACCAGAATCACTGAGAATTGAACTATCAAGAATATATTTCCTCGATATGTTCAGAAGTTAATTTGAATGAAAGCGTTATGTAACATGGCAAGTGATGACGATATGATTTGTGAATCATCACGTTTCATTAGAAACTCAACATGACTTACTGTAATATAATCACGTTGATCAAGTGTCATTATATTATACTAACTCATGCATCAGTTCCCAACATTACTTCAATAACAATTCATATTTTAAGCTCGAAAGTTTACAGAATATAGAAACTAACAATTTCTATATGATGTAACACTGATAGTACGAAGAGATTTATGATTTCAGATAAGAATAGTTATGAAAATATCTTCAGAAATATGGAGGATATTTATAATGAAAGTTACGATGATATCTTGGAATTTCTAATATCGAAGGATGGTGAAGAAAATTTTCCGCAAGATTTTAACATGACTTCGGAGCAAGATATTCTCTAAAGATTTCAACGGATTCAGAATTACCTGAATTCTTTGAATATAGGGTATGATCCTTGTATTTGTCCTTGGTCTCCTTCGTGGTTAACTCAATCCGTTTTCCAATTCCAATTTTTCTGAGCTTTTCCAACATATCATTCTTTATTATCAAACTTTCGATGATTAAGGTCGTTTACGGTAGTCTACGGTTTCTGCTACTTCATTCAGCTTTTTCAACATTCAAAATATTGATTTGTAGACTGAATGCTTTTCAGAATTTCATAATGAAAGATCATAACTCTAAGAGATAAACGTTATACATATAACTGTTGATGTAGATATGCTGTGAGTTTTCAAAGTACTGATTGCTGATTCCCGGTAATTGTTATGGCAGTTTTCGTTACAAGATACGGATGAGTATATGATAGGGTTTCAATGAATAAATATAATGATTTATCAGAGAGATTTAAGCCAAAAAGCAACGAGGTTGCTGGTACGTCTGCTGGTAATATGGTGGAATATAAAAGAATTCTCTGGTATCAAAAGGGTAATTGTATATATCAGGATTATAGTAAGGCTACTTCGAATGAAAAGTCGAAGTTGACTTGCTGGAGCTGTGACAAAATTGGCTACTTTGAAAAGGGATCGCAAAGTTATTTTTGCTAATAAATGCCAAAGGATCTGACGCGGCTACGTGTTAAACTTTTACTCAGTTGCCGAGAGTTTCTCAGGTGCATAACTATATACATAAATATTTCCTTCCGTAGATGAAGTGCGGTTGATTCATCCTATCGATTGAGGTGTTTTCAAGAATCATGAAAGGTTTGAACGCAGATTGTAATCGTGATGATACGAATGGGGTTTAAAATGAAATCAAGTGGCAAACTTGAAGAATTGTTTAGTTTCATATGTTATAATCAATATTTTAATTCATTTTAATTGTCCAGTGTTGGTAGTCCACAGTTGATAGTCCACAGTAACAGTCCAATAATTCATATATAGTTTAATATATAATATTCGAATTAATTAATACGTATCGTGACCCGTATACGTCTTAGACTCGATCACAACTCAAAGTATATATATTATTATAGAATCAACCTCAACCCTGTATAGCTAACTACCGCATTACTGCATATAGAGTGTCTATGGTTATTCCAAATAATATATATAGATGGGTCAATATGATATGTCAAAACGTTGTATACGTGTCCCGATATTTAAAGTGCATAAAATAAATAACAGAAATTAAATGATGATAAATAAAATTGCGAGAATATAAATTGAGATAAATAAACTGCGATAAATAAATTGCGATAATTAAATTACGAAAAATAAATTGCGATAAAATAAAATGTAATACGGAATTAACAGTTAGCTAGGAACAATTAGCTAGGATTTTGTTAGCGTGGATTCTTAACAAAATTTCTCATAGTTAATTAGTCTGTTTCTAACAAATTTTATTTTATCAAATGTTTTCTTCATTATGCCACTTGTTGGATTCTGATAGGTCAAATTCCAAATTTAAAATTGAATGAAAATGGTTATTCTGCGGTGAACGGATACGGATACCGGTGGATGTAAGTAGGATAGTGAATAACTGTTGAATCAGATTCGAAGAATATACAGTGTAACTTATTAATGTGAAATTTAAATTTTCCTCGGGTATTACCTACCCGTTAAAATATTTTTACCATTAACAGTTTGTACAAAAGAATTTTTAATTACAATCTTTATGAAAAAATATATACATATATATTTTCTTCAGATGTAATCATGGATTTAATGAGTCAGTATGATATTAAACTCATTTGATTTATCATTAGAACAAGAATATATAATCTCTAAAACATTAGAGATTACATAATCGCCATGTCGAACGAAGATAAATGATGTAGAACGATTCGTAGAACAATAATTATATTCGAGGTACAGAATGAGATGTCGAGGCATGGATTGTTGATGGTACTGGTGTTGTTACTGATGGTTCTGTTGATGCCGGTGATGTTGCTGAAGCTGGTACATTTTCCACCATATTCTCCAAATTAATTATTCGAGCACGAAGTTCGTTGACTTATTACTCCAGGATGATTGTCGGTCGGAACGAGCGGATGAATAAGGTTTAGAATTGTGGATATTTCGTAATCGTTACGAGCTATTCAGGAGATGAGAGTGAAAATGATGTTTCGGACTGGTTCGTCGGTAAGTGCTTCAGGTTCTTCACCAAGAGGTGAATCTGGTTGGTGGAAGGGATCGCCTTCTTCGCGTCTCCATTGATTAAGTCAGCTACGAACCCATCAGATGAATTGGGGATGGCTGGTTGATTTATTTATTCTGGTGACACCGCTTTCGGAGCTTAGGTGAATATCCATGTCGAAATAGCTGTCGGAATAACTATCGGAATAGCTATCGAAATCTGAGGGACTCGAACTTGTTGAGGGATTCATCTCGTACGATCAGATGAAGGATTTTCGATAAGAAATAGATTATAGGATGTAGATTAGTACATGCAATACATAATTTACATATGCATATATAATGCTAAAATCCCATAAGTTACAGAGGAATCTACGGAAACTGTCAGGCAAAGGTAACAATAACAGATACACTAAGATATGAATTTATCTATACACTGTCTATGCAATAGAGGCTGTAAGACGTGTCTAGACTTTAAGGATGATAAGCAAGTGATTCTCTAAGAATGATAAGCAGGTAATTTTCGACACGAAATGATAAGAAAAAATTTTGACATGCAGACACGGTCGAAGTCCAGACTCACTAATGCAACTAAACAGCTATCAGTTAGACACACTAATGCAAGACCTGGTTCGCTAAGACCACCGCTCTGATACCAACTCTAATGACCCATCCTAATCCATCCGGACGAAGTCCATATCGATTATAAATGATTCATAATAGTTGGTTACATCGCGAGGTACTTGACCTCTATATGATACATTTTACAAACATTGCATTCATTTTTAAAAGATAAACTTGCTTTACATCGAAAGTTGACGGCATGCATATCATTTCATAATATATCCAACTATAATTTACTTAATAATAATCTTGACAAAGTCAACAACTCGAATGCAACGTCTTTTGAAATATGTCATGACTGACTCCAAGCAATATCCCTAAAATGAGCAAATGCACAGTGGAAGATTTCTTTCGTACCTGAGAATAAACATGCTTTAAAGTGTCAACCAAAAGGTTGGTGAGTTCATTAGTTTATCATAACAATCATTTCAATAATTTAATAGACCACAAGATTTCATATTTCAATACACATCCAATGCATAGAGATAAAAATCATTCATATGGTGAACACCTGGTAACCGACGTTAACAAGATGCATATATAAGAATATCCCCATCATTCCGGGACTCCCTTCAGATATGATATAAATTTTGAAGTACTAAAGCATCCGGTACTTTGGATGGGGTTTGTTAGGCCCAATAGATCTATCTTTAGGATTCGCGTCAATTAGGGTGTCTGTTCCCTAATTCTTAGATTACCAGACTTAATAAAAAGGGGCATATTCGATTTCGATAATTCAACCATAGAATGTAGTTTCACGTACTTGTGTCTATTTTGTAAAACATTTATAAATATTGCGCATTTATTCTCAGCCCAAAAATATAAAGGGTTAAAAAGTAAATGAAACTCACAATACTGTATTTTGTAGTAAAAATACATATGACGGCATTGAACAGATGTAGGGTTTGGCCTCGGATTCACGAACCTATATCAATTGTGTATATATTAAAACATATTCTCGAAATCGAATAATTCTATATGTTATTATTAATGATGTAATTAATTTATACAGTAGATTAATAAGTTTCATTATATATATTTTTATTTATATATAGATATATAAATATAGTTAAGTTATGTGTATTAAATATATATTTATATATAATCTTTATTTTAGTGCTTATAACTTTAATAATGTCATTAATACTTTTATTTTTATTTTTATTTTTTATTTTTTATTCGTAATTATCTTAATAATAATGATACAGATAATACTCATAACGTTAATAATGATAGTTTTAGTAAAAATAATACTTTTAATAACAATGGTAATTTTTAATATTTTTAATAGAAATTTCAGTAATTATACAGTATTACTAATATTAATGTTTAACTGATAAGTCGATTAAGGATACTTTGTAATATTAATAATAATAATGATAATACTAATAATAATACCTATGTTAATGATAATAATAATACTAATAATTATAAAATGATACAAGTGAAACTATTAATGAAAATTAATTTGGATTATTTTCATGATAATAATATTAATCTTAATTATAGTGATAGTAGAAATTCCTACATTAATAATACTAATAATTCTAGAATTTTAATAAAAATATTTTTATTGATTTTGATATAGATAACGATAATAATTCTAACAATATTGATGAATAACTAATAATAATAATTTTAATCGTAATCATAATAATAATAATACTAGTAATGATAATGTTAGTAATAATACTAATAGTTTTTAAATGATGATACTAGTACCAATGATAACGCTAATAATAGTGATAATAATTTTATTAATCACATTACTACGAATGAATATACTAATACTAATAGTAATAATAATAATATTTATAATATTTATAGCTATGATATTAATAATAATAATAATTGTAACACTAGTAATAATAATCATAACAATAACAATGACAATAATAATAACAATAACAATAATACTAATTAGTATTACTTAATAATAAAAAAAATGATAATTTTAGTATAGAAAACTACCTCAAAAATGCAATAAAAAGAATCTACGCCACAAGCCGGGTTTGAACCCGAGACCACCTAATTAACTAGCACATCCCCTAACCATCCCTCCATGTCCGTTTTTCTAAATTAATACCCTTCCAAAATTTTATAATCCGATTTCAATTATATCATCTTCTTCATCAATAAATTCGACCAGAGAACAACCAAGCACAAAATAACGAAATTATGAATCAATTAAAACTTGTAAACCATCAGAGTATATAACATGGTTTCTTAAATAAGTAAAAAAAAAATTAAAAAAAAAAGAAAGCAGGCTGCTGCTGCTTCGTCGACTTTGAACAAAAAAAATTGATTTCGATATAAAGATCGTTTTGGACAAAAGTTGCAACACGAAATAAGTTTCAAATTAATCCTATAAACTATAGAAGTCGATAATTTCAACAGAGACTTTAACATAGATACGAATTTCTTGATGAACACAAGCTTTGACTTTTTAGAAAATTACCTTTGATTCACAAATTTGCATTCGATACTAAGAATTGAAACTTAAGATTTTGAAGAAACATTCACGACATGATTTAGAACTCTTCTGCATTTAAGGTTTTTGAAGTAGGATTCAAATCGGAATTATGAGCAAAAAGGTAGTACGTACAGAGGTTATCGAAAAATAAAAACAATTACCCTATATCAGATAGATGATGGGTGCTTGCAGATATGGATGATATTGAGAATGATAAAATTGAATGATTGAAGTAGAAATCAAAGGATACCAATTTGGATTTGTAGAGGTGATCCCATCGACTAGTCACGAGCACACAGAGAGAAGGAGAAAAAAATTAAACTGAAAGGGGATAGATTCAGTACATGTATCATTGATTATATATATTATCTTAATATTTAACATAATAATATTAATAATATTAATACTAATAATAATAATAACATAAATCATATCATAATAATATATATATATATATATATATATATATATATATATATATATATATATATATTTAATTACAACTAATTTATAATTTTAATCAATCTTATAATGGTATTTAATTATATCAATAATAATAATAATAATAATAATAATAATAATAATGCTAGTAATCCTAATATTGATATGAACATTAATAACAATGAAAGTAATAACAACAATTTTTGTATTAATACAATAACTATATATTAACTTGTAAAATTTATATATGAATATTACAATTTATTTATTATGTAACATTTAATAATTATAAATTATATATATATATATATATATATATATATATATATATATATATATATATATATATATATATATATATATATATATATATTTTTAATATTTAATGTTTATATATATTTATATATTACATTTTACATATCATCATCAATTTTATAGAGAAATCATATTTATATATACCACTATATATATATATATATATATATATATATATATATATATATATATATATATATATATATATATATATATATATATATATATATATATATATGTTTATTTATTTTAATAACAATTTAATTATTAGTTTACATATTTAGTTCTAATCATTATTATTACCACTTATTGTATATTACATTATTTAAACAAAGACACATTATTAATCAACTTCTATTATATCAAAACAAATACGTTTATGTAAAATATTATTCCTCTATTACTTCGTTAACGTTTTTAATTAATATTTATATATAATTATATAGGCACATTAAGTTAACTACAATTGTTCGTGAATCGTCGAGAATAGTCAAAGGGTAAATGATTTCATGTAAATAGTTCAAAAATTTAAAGATTCGATTTAACAGACTTTGCTTATCGTGTCGAAACCATATAAAGATTAAGTTTAAATTTGGTCGGAAATTCCCGGGTCATCACACGGGTGTTGTTTGGTTTTAAACTATCATGTTAACGGGTCGAACTTGTAAACATTTAATTAAAGGCCTTTGTGCCTCTTTATGTAAACATTAAACTTGTTGTATTTTGAGTCCCATTAAACCTATGTTTGGGTCTTGGGGTTGCGAATTGCGTTATGGTTAGATGGGTTGGTTGAATACTTAGCAAAATTAGAGTTTGCTTTAGTTCAGGTCCAAAAGCGCCGCTCCTGAGGTCAAGAGCGCCGCTCTTGGGCAGTTGTTTGCAGTCTTTTTGATCAGACGGCAAAACCGGCACTTTTGCCATTAAAAGCGCTTCTTTTGGGTAACAAAAGCGCCGCTTTTGGGTTAATAAAAAAAATTCATTCGGGTTGAATGCGGGTTGGGTTGTTACAAGTGGTATCAGAGCATGGTCTAATGGATTTAGGCGACTTGAGATAGGTGCCTAGACTTAGGCTTTATGGTGAATGCACTTTATGCGGGACTTGTAGGAGACGGGTTGGACCGGGAATTAGTTAGTTCCTAGGTTTAGGTGAACTAACTATGCGCTAATTGTTTTGTGTTGCATTTGCAATCATCAAGCTAGATAGATGTTGTACTAGCAAGTTAATGCGACGTGCTCGCGCAACAATGAATAGCTACCATTGTTACGGGTTCAAATCGTGTCAAACAAGCGATGTACGACGATTATTGAGCAAGATGGGGCGGTGTGAGATGTACATATATGCTTTTATGTTATGTCCTTTCATTTCATTGTTTAATCTATTTCCGTTTTATAGTATAAAGACTAGAAACGGACCCGAGAACAATGATGGAGGTACGAGTGAGGATGTTGAGTTCACGACCAAAGTTGAGGCCATCTTCAAATGTCAAAAGCGGAGTTTCTCGAAGATGTTAGGAAAATGTTCCTAGATTCAATTAACGAGTAAGTAGTCAATATGTTTAAGGAACAAGTTAAGCTTGTTCTACAAGAAGACAATGTGGGAAGGCGGTACTTCTTTTATAAGAATTTCAAGGATTCTCAACCTCCCACTTTTGATGGCGAAAGGGATCCGCTAAAAAGCAATCGTTGGATCTCTGATATGGAGGGGGCTTTTCGAACTTGTGAATGCCCTCTCGAAAAGAAGACGAGGTATGGTTGTAGCATGTTACGGGGTGATGCCAAGTTGTGGTGGGACGCGAAAATCCAACTTTACGGTGAAGAACAATGTATGGATTTCACTTGGGACGAGTTCAATGCAGATTTTTTCAACGAGTACCGAACTTCGGCCGATCTTACTAGACTTAAGGACGAGTTGCGTGCCTTGAGGCAAGGGTCGATGGATTTGAACACTCTTAAATCCGTTTTCTTGTCAAAGACCCAATTTTACCCGGAGTATGTCGGGAACGATAAAATGTTGAAGGAAGACTTCTATCGAATCTTAAACGACAACTATCAAGATAAGATCAGTGTAAACGTGGTGAAAAGTTTTGATGAGTTGTTTGATATGGCTAAAGGTTTTGAGTCGCTCGCTTTGAGAAAGAGTGGCTTTACTTTTGGCAAGAGGAAGTTCGAAGCTACTAGTCATTTGAGCAAGAAGAGTAAAGGTGAAACCGAGAGTGTCGGTAGTGTGAAGAAAGATGCTTCCGGAGTTTTTCCTTATTCTTGTCACAATTGTGGGTGAAGGGGGCATATGGCCCGTGATTGTACCAAACCATCTACTACAACCAAACTCACTTGTTATAATTGTGGTAAAGAAGGGCACCGAAGGCCAGAGTGCCCCGATTTGAACACCGATCATGTCAAATGGTTGGAGAAAGCGGCGGGCACGGCTAGGGGTCGCAACTATTTAATGACGAATGATGAAGCCAAGCAATCCAATGAAGTTGTCTCAGGTACTTTCATGGTTAACTCTAATCCAGCAAGGATCCTATTTGATAGCGGTGCTAATTTGTCGTTTGTTTCTCCAAGATTCGTGTCTGATAATGCTAAAAAAGAACATTTATTTCATAGCATTATCCCTCAAGAAAGGCAAGCTTTTAGTTGCAATTGTTCTATTTACAAGTGATATTCGTTTAAATAATAAAAGGTGAAGACAAAAGACAGATTCGACGAATTGAAGACGCAAACGACAAAAAGCTCAAAAGTACAAAGTACAATCAAAGTGGTTCAAATTATTGATAAGAAACGTCTCAAAATTACAAGAGTACAAGTCGCAAAATGCAAAATACAAGATATTAAATTGTACGCAAGGACGTTCGAAAATCGGGAACCGGGACCAGAGTCAACTCTCAATGCTCGACGCAACGGACTAAAAATTACAAGTTAACTATGCACACAAATATAATATAATATTTAAATAATTCTATAAATTATTTATATATTATATATTATATTAAAAACCGTCGGCAAGAAAGAAAACAAGCTCATGTGAGCTGGAAAAAGAGGCCATGCGATCGCATGGCCTGGAGGTGCATTTTCCATGCAATCGCATGGCAGTAGGTATCAGGCCACACTCCTATAAATTCGCAGTTTTGGTTGATCAAATATATATCTTTTTCTTCTCCTCAATCTCAACGTATATATATATATATATATATATATATATATATATATATATATATATATATATATATATATATTAATTATAATTTTAATTTTAATTTTAAATTCTAATAATAAGGGTATGTTAGCGAATGTTGTAAGGGTGTAAGTAGAAATTCTGTTCGTGTAACGCTACGCTATTTTTAATCATTGTAAGTTATGTTCAACCTTTTTAAATTAATGTCTCGTAGCTAAGTTATTATTATGCTTATTTAATGCCGAAGTAATCGTGATGTTGGACTAAATATTAAAATTGGGTAACTGGGTTTTGGACCATAATTGGGGTTTGGATAAAAGAACGACACTTGTGGAAATTAGACTATGGGCTATTAATGGGCTTTATATTAACTAAATGATACCTCGTTGATTTAATATATAGACTTATAATTTGACGTATTTATATATAACCACATACGCTTGACTGGGTACGGTGGGTGGGATATCTATAAATACCAATAATTGTTCATTTTACCGGACACAGAACTGGATTAATAGTTAATAGACTTGTTGAAACAGGGGGGACTACATTCAAGGGTAATTGGTGTAATTGTTAACAAAGTAGTAAAACCTTGGACTACACGCAGTCGATAACCTGGTGTATTCATTAAACAAAGTATTAAGACCTTGTTACAATTCGAATCCCTAATTAGTTGGAATATTTGACTTCGGGTATAAGGATAATTTGACGAAGACTCTCGCACTTTATATTTATGACTGATGGACTATTATTGACAAATCCGTATGGACATATCGAATAATCCAGGACAAAGAATAATTAACCCATGGTAATAAACTAAAATTAACACGTCGAACATCATGATTACGGAAGTTTAAATAAGCATAATTTCTTTTATTTCATATATAATTTCCTTTATTTCATATTTAATTGCACTTTTATTTTATTGCACTTTTAATTATCGCAATTTTATTTACCGTTATTTTATTTATCGTATTTTAATTATTGTCATTTACTTTACGCTTTAAATTAAGTTATATTTATTTTTAATATTTTACATTAGGTTTTAAGTGCGACTAAAGTTTTAAAATCGACAAACCGGTCATTAAACGGTAAAAACCCCCTTTTATAATAATAATTGTAATATATATATTTATTTACAAATATAGTTTTAAAAATATAGCGTTAAACTTGGCTAAGATCCCTGTGAAACGAACCGGACTTACTAAAAACTACACTACTGTATGATTAGGTACACTGCCTATAAGTGTTGTAGCAAGGTTTAGGTATATCCATTCTATAAATAAATAAATATCTTGTGTAAAATTGTATCGTATTTAATAGTATTTTCTTGTAAAAATATAACTATTTTATATACACTTCTATGTACATCAAGTATTTTTGGCGCCGCTGCTGGGGAAAGTTAAACGCCGAAAGCACAACGCTATATATAAAAAAAATTAGTTTACTTTTGTAAAATTACGCTTTTGTAAAAATACGTTTTAAAAATTAAAGATACAAAAATATAAAAAGAAAAGAAAAACAAAAATTACATATTTTTAATAGTTTGTTAAAATTATAAAATTATAAAGTTTTTATTTTTATTAAAAAATTAAGTTTTTATTTAATTTTTATATATATTTTGTATAAATTTAAATCACAAAACAGAAAAAAAAAAATAAAACAATCGGCCTGGTACTGTAGCAGCCCAGATCTGGCCCGAAACCCTACTCCATGCGACCGCATGGATATATAACGTGAAGACCATGCGATCGCATGGCCCTGTCTGACACGCCAGAGTTGACTGGTAACAGCATTAATTACAGAGTATATTATTATTATTATTAAAACCCTAATTAGGGTTTAGTTTTTAATTATTTAGTTTAGTTATTTATTTAATTTGTATTTTTAGTTTAATTAGTTTTATTAATATATAAAATTAATAGCTTTATAAAATAAATAACATAAAAATAATATTTTTATAAAAATTGTACTTTTTACAACTTTAAGTTTATTTTTATATTTTATAACTTTTTATTTGTTTTAGCGTAATATTTGTATTTTTCGCTCGTATTTAGTTTTAAGTCATAGTTTTTGCCGTAGTTTTTTTTTTTTTATTTCAAGATTTTTAGGCTTTGCCGTAAAATCCCTTAAGTACTTTTTCTTTAGACTAAGATTTAGGTGCTTTAGAATTTTACGACGCCGTTTTAATATTTTAGTACCTTTTTAAGTAATTACCGTTTTGGATATAGTATTTCTTTTTAAGCTTTAATACCTTTAGACGCAACTTTTAATTCTTAGTTTTTAGACTTTTAAGTTGCGACGCGCTACGTTCTTTTTATTATTTTTCGACCTTTTATTTTTCGACGTTTTTCAACGCGCTCTTTTTCTTTCTTATTTTTCGCCGCTCTAGTTTTTAGGACTTAGAATTTTTTTTCTATTTCTTATCTAAAATTTCTTTAAATTTCAACAAAAAATTATTTTAAGTGGTTAAATTGATAGACATCCAAAATTTTCTGCTTCGTAGTAATAGTTGGATTTTTTAGTGGCTGAGTTGTGAGCTTCCGATTTAAAGGGTTCTGGCTCCCTGCTGCATCTATTGGCTATTCGAAACGTGGGCAAAAGCAGAAAAGTCTATTATTTTGATAACTTATATAATTTTTTTATCTTTTATAACTAATAGGATATTCAGTGAATGCACCGAGCAAAACGTTCACCACCTTTTGTACGTTCACCACCTGTAACTCGATCAAGACATCTAGCAAATATTGTCGCCGTTGATTTTTCTTTAGAATCATCATCCAGTCGACCAAGTACTCCAATTCAAATTTCCGATAATCCATTTTTTGAACCCGACCTCACAATTGAGAATCCGGAGGATATTCAGGGATAATTCAGAGATCCTGAACCATTAATCTTTCCTCCGGAACCACCAATAATTCAAACGGAGATTGTCGAGGAACAACCCATTAAATCAGAATCCTCTAGTGATTCAGATTCAACAAACTCAATCATGGAAAATCTGGAACCTCTAAGTATGGAAGACCGAATGAGAGCTAAACGCACTGGCCAAGGTCACGCAATTACTCAACCAGACATTAATGCGCCAGACTATAAAATCAAAGGACAAATCCTACACATGGTAACTAATCAATGCCAATTTAGTGGTGCGCCGAAGGAAGATCCAAATGAACATCTTCGTACCTTTAATAGGATCTGTACTCTATTCAAAATTCGAGAAGTGTCGGATGAACAGATATATCTCATGTTATTTCCCTGGACTTTAAAGGGAGAAGCCAAAGATTGGTTGGAATCGTTACCTGAAGGGGCGATTGATACATGGGACGTTTTAGTTGAAAAATTTCTTAAACAATTTTTTCCGGCATCTAAAGCCGTAAGACTTCAAGGAGAAATTGTTACGTTCACACAAAAACCAAATGAAACTTTATATGAAGCATGGACAAGATTTGGAAAGTTATTGAGAGGATGTCCGCAACATGGTTTAGACACTTGTCAAATAGTACAAATATTCTACCAAGGATGCGACATCACTACAAGAAAAGACATCGATATAGCAGCTGGTGGTTCCATTATGAAGAAAACCTCAACTGACGCTTACAAAATTATTGTTAACACTACTTCCCACTCACATGAGTGGCATCAAGAAAAAGATATCGTTAGATCATCTAAAGCAGCTAGAGCCGATTCTAGCCATGACTTTGATTCCATTTCTGCAAAGATAGATGCTGTCGAGAGATGAATGGAAAAGATGACTAAAGATATCCACTCAATAAGAATTAGTTGTGAGCAGTGTGGAGGACCACATTTAACAAAAGATTGTCTCAGTATTGAACTAACAATGGAACAAAGAGAGAATGTTTCATACATAAACCAAAGGCCTGGAAATAATTATCAGAATAATTATCAACCGCCAAGACCAATCTACAATCAAAACTAGAATTATAACCGAAATGTTCCATACAACAACCAACAAGGTCCTAGCAATCAACAAGTATCCAACAATACTTACAATCAACAAAGACCTATTTTTCAAAATAAACCACCACAAACCGATGATAAAAAGCCAAATTTTGAAGACATGATGTCGAAACTAGTTGAATCTCAAACTCAATTTTTCACATCTCAGAAACAAACCAATGAACAAAATGCTCAAGCATTTAGAAATCAACAAGCTTCTATTCAAAATTTGGAACAAGAAGTGAGCAACCTAGCAAGGTTGATAGGTGAAAGAAAACCGGGAAGTCTACCTAGTGATACAAATGCTAACCCCCAGAATGAAACAGCTAAAGCCATTATCACAAGAAGTGGTATTACACTTAAACCACCTGAAATGCCTGTAATTTCTGATAATGCTATTCCTACTACACAAGAACCACAGCCTGATCAAGATAAGGAAAAAGAACCGGTAGTTGAAAAGGTTAATGAAGATAACACAGTTAAGGCAAAACCTTATGTTAAACCATACCAACCACCACTTCCTTACCCTAGTAAAATGAGAAAAGAGAGACTTGAAGCCGAGCAATCCAAATTTTTGGATATGTTTAAACAGATAAATGTAAATCTTCCTTTCATTGATGTGATTTCAGGAATGCCTAGATATGCTAAATTTCTGAAAGATCTAATCACAAATAGAAAGAAAATGGAAGAACTCTCGGCTATTACTATGAATGCTAATTGTTCTGCAGTACTGTTGAATAAGATACCAGAAAAATTATCAGATCCAGGAAGTTTCACAATTCCATGTTTTCTGGGTAGTCTTAGTTCAATAGAAGCATTGGCAGATTTAGGAGCTAGTATGAATTTAATGCCGTATTCACTATACGCTAAACTAGACCTTGGAGAATTGAAACCAACACGAATAAGCATACAACTAGCTGATCGATCAGTAAAATATCCTAGAGGGATAATGGAGAACATGCTAGTTAAAGTTGGTACTTTAGTATTTCCAGTAGATTTTGTTATTTTGGACATGGAAGAAGATTCTCGAGTTCCTCTCATATTAGGAAGACCATTCTTAAACACGGCTAAAGCAATAATAGACGTGTTTGGTAAGAAACTGACCCTAAGTATAGAGGACGAGAGTGTTACCTTTTGTGTTGATAGAGCAATGCAACAACCGCAATCTGCAGATGATACATGTTATTATATTCAAACCATAGATTCACATGCAGAATTGTTAGAAGAATTTCCAGAATTACAAGGAACATGAGAATGTTCTTTAGGAGAAGGAACTGAACCAATTGATGAAACTGAAATGTTAGCTACACTTATGGCTAATGGATATGAACCAACAACAGAAGAAATTCAAATGCTAAAAGAAGAAGACAGATATCGATATAAATCATCGATAGAAGAACCACCGACATTAGAGTTAAAGTCACTTTCAAACCATTTGGAATATGCTTATTTACATGGTGAATCTGAATTACCTGTAATAATATCGTCTTCTCTTACTAAAAATGAAAAATCTCAACTCATTTCTGTGCTAAAAGCTCATAAACCAGCTATTGCATGGAAGATTCATGATATTAAAGGAATAAGTCCTTCGTATTGCACACATAAAATCCTTATGGAAGAAGGTCATAAAACGTATGTGCAACGCCAACGAAGACTAAATCCTAATATGCAAGATGTTGTTAAGAAAGAAATTATTAAACTGTTAGATGCAGGTTTAATTTATCCAATCTCTGATAGTCCATGGGTAAGCCCAGTTCAATGCGTGCCTAAGAAGGGTGGCATGACTGTCATCACAAATGAAAAAAAATGAGCTTATTCCTACTAAGACTATAACAGTATGGCGTGTTTGTATTGATTATAGAAAATTAAATGACGCCACCAGAAAAGATCACTTTCCCTTACCTTTCATTGATCAAATATTGGAAAGATTAGCCGGAAATAGTTAATATTGTTTTCTTGATGATTTTTCTGGATATTTTCAAATTCCAATAGCACCCGAGGATCAAGAGAAAACCACATTTATGTGCCCTTATGGTACTTTTGCTTACAAACGCATGCCATTTGGACTTTGCAACGCCCCTGCAACCTTTCAAAGGTGCATGATGGCTATTTTTCACGACATGATAGAGGAATGCATGAAAGTTTTCATGGATGACTTTTCAGTCTTTGCTGATACATTTGAATCATGTCTAGTTAATCTTGAACGAATGCTTATTAGATGCGAACAATCAAATCTAGTACTTAATTGGAAGAAATGCCATTTCATGGTTAAAGAAGGCATCGTTCTTGGTCATAAAATTTCAAAAGAAGGAATTGAAGTGGATAGAGCTAAAGTATATGTAATTGCTAAACTTCCACATCCCACCAATGTTAGAGGAGTTAGGAGTATTCTAGGGCATGCCGGTTTTTACCGACGTTTCATAAAAGATTTTTCTAAAATTGCCACTCCTATGAATAAACTCCTAGAAAAGGATGCTCCATTCATCTTTTTAGATGAATGCATCAAATCTTTTAATATTCTTAAAGAAAAACTCACTAATGCGCCGATCATGATAACTTCAAATTGGAATTTACCATTTGAACTCATGTGCGATGCAAGTGATTTTGCAATGGGAGCCGTTTTAGGACAAAGGATTGAAAAATGATTTCAACCTATTTATTATGCAAGTAAGACGTTACAAGGAGCACAAACAAATTACACAACTACTGAAAAAGAACTCCTTGCTATTGTCTTTGCTTTTGACAAATTTCGTTCATATCTCGTTCTAGCTAAAACGGTGGTCTATACCGACCATTCTGCTCTTAGATACCTATTTTTGAAACAAGATGCTAAACCACGATTAATCTGTTGGATCTTACTCTTACAAGAGTTCGATATTGAAATCCGAGATAAAAAGGGGGCAGAAAATCTCGCCGCTGATCATTTTTCTCGTCTTGAAAATCCCGAATTAGAAGTTCTAAATGAATCGGCCATATAAGACAACTTTCTTGATGAATATCTATTGAAGATACATTATAATGAAATTCCATGGTTTGCAGACTATGCAAACTACTTAGTATGTGGATTCCTTGAAAAAGGGTTGTCATACCAAAAACGAAAGAAATTCTTTAGTGATATAAAACACTATTTCTGGGAAGATCCACATTTGTTTAAAAGTTGTCCCGATGGAATAATACGCCGATGCGTATTTGAAGATGAAGCCAGTCAAATCTTAAACCATTGTCACACAAGACCAACAGGAGGGCATTATGGGCCTCAGCTCACAGCAAGAAAAGTTTACGATGCTGGATTATATTGGCCTACAATTTTCAAAGACGCACACCTTCTTTGCAAATCCTGTGATGCTTGTCAAAGGGCCGGAAAAATAAGTCAACGTGATGAAATGCCACAAAATGTCATTCAAGTATGAGAAGTATTTGACATTTGGGGTATTGACTTTATGGGTCCATTTCCAAAATCTCATAATAATCTCTACATTCTCGTTGCCATTGATTATGTATCTAAATGGGCGGAAGCACAAGCTCTCTCAACTAACGATGCACGAGTTGTAGTCAACTTTTTAAAATGTCTTTTTGCAAGGTTTGGAACACCGAAAGCTTTAATAAGTGATCGGGGTACTCATTTTTGTAATAATCAACTTGAGAAAGTTCTCAAAAGATATGGAGTAACTCATAAAATCTCCACCGCTTATCATCCACAAACAAGTGGACAAGTTAAAAATACCAACCGAGCATTAAAACGTCTTCTAGAGAAAACCGTAGGATCAAATCCGAAGGAATGGTCCATGAAATTGGAGGATGCACTCTGGGCTTTTAGAACAGCCTACAAAACTCCAATTGGAACCACACCTTTTAGACTCGTTTACGAAAAAGCATGTCATCTTCCAGTAGAAATTGAACACAAAGCATTATGGGCTTTGAAGACATGTAATCTTGATTTACATGAAGCCGTACGTCTACGATTAAGTCAACTAAACAAATTAGAAGAATTAATCAATGAAGCATACGAAAATTCGTTAATCTATAAAAAAAGAATGAAGAAATGGCATGATAAAAGAAGCAGAAGTTCAAAAGAATTTAAAGAAGGAGACAGAGTTCTTCTTTTCAATTCAAGATTCAAGCTATTTTCTGGAAAATTGAAATCAAGATGGTCTGGACCATTTATAGTCAAAAGAGTTTTCCCATACGGAACAATAGAGTTAATAAATTCAAATAGGATTGAATTTAAAGTTAATGGTCACAGAATTAAACATTACATACATGGTCCGATGGAAGTTGACAATGAAGTCAATCATAATTTCACAACCCAAGAAAACCTTCAAAATGAAAACATAAATATGTTATCAACAACATATGAAAAATCAAAATTAGAAAATAGGGAGGATTCAAATTGGAGTGATAAAGAAGAATTCTTATACAAACCTCCCATTCTAAGAAAGGAAGGAAAATGTGAACAAGAAGTTCAAATAGAAGTGAAAGAACCAAGAAAAGAACACCCGAAAAAGGTTTACAAACCAACTCGACTTACTAAAGCAGGAGACCCGGGCGAATTTATCATTTCTTGTTTGCTTAATGATGGTGCTATATATAATGGACTCGCAGATTTAGGAGCAAGTGCAAATATTATGCCTCTTTCCTTAGACAAAAGATTAGGGATGGGAGAATTAAAACCAACCAAAATAGGTGTTCAATCATTTGACCTAACCATTAAATACCCGGTTGGAATAGCAAATAATTTACTTGTTAACGTGGGAAGTTTGACCTTTGTTGCAAACTTCATAGTGATTAATATGGAGGAAAACCTTGATATTCCTCTAATTTTAGGTCGCCCATTTTTAGCAACCACCGAGGCATTCATTGATGTAAGAGAAGGTAGAATGACACTTAGGGATGGTGACAAATCGGTCACCTTTGTGAACCGAAAGTTTAGATCTCCACCAACCAAAACTGTTAAACCAATAAAAATGCATAAGTGTGGGGAAGATGAAGAAACACTTAATGATGATCCGATCACAAAGAACCCCGTTGATGATACGAAATTAGATGAACCCGTTTTTAACAGTTCAACGAAGAAACTTTATAAACGGATTCACGATGCTAAGATTAAGGAAAACTTTAAGTTATGTAACCGATTAGTATCCAATTTATCGCCAAAATAAAAGGCAATGTTAGTTGAATTTGTGAAAGTTACGGAGGAAATCAACAAATGGATTGAAGCAAAAATCAGAAATATGCAAGTTGTTGATGATCCAATTGAAAATAACGTTAATCATAATTTCAACACCACATCTAACTAAGTGTGGGGAGATTCGAATCTTTTTAGGGTAATATGTATTTCTGTTAGAGTTAGATATTCTGTTTTCGTGTAGTTCTCGAGAATGGAATCCGAATGGTCTTTCCCTAGCAGACCCTAAAGAACTAGTCTTCTCCCCTCATTCTGAATTTTTAATTTTTTAGGTTTTACGAGATGAAGAATTCCTTTGATCAGAACCATGGTCTAATACCACACGCTTTGATCACTAAACGTAATAATGACACACTCTCGAGTGACCTGGTATCAGGAATAAGAGCCAAATTGGACGGAGTAAGAAAAGAACTCAGAAAGGATCATAATAAGTTACTTTTTGGTAAAGGAAAATCAAAATCCGCAGCGAAAAGAAGAGCACGACACCTTGAAAGATGTCACAAATGCGGAAAATGGTCACACAAAGGATAATGCTCGACGAATCAGACATATTCCAATACCGAGTTCGTTACTTTATGTAGAGAAGGACCGTTCATATGTTTCGAAGAAAAATCGTTGAATGCTCGAGGTTATGCCTATGTAGCTATGGAAAACCAATTAGTTCAACTATCTTATGAGTGGGCTAAAGCAGGTCATTGAGAATTCTTTCTCACAGGTAAGTATGTACAGTTTTTATTTTTATTTTTATTGCTTTTAACCTTTTAATAATAAACGCTGAATCGTTCGCTATAAAGTATTAAATTGGTATTCAATAAAATTAGGTATGCGTAACCGAAATTATTGATATCATACAAAAATTTATTACATCACTGCGAAATTTACCGTTTATTCTTAAGGTATAAATATCTTTAATCAATCAACCCAAAATATTTCAGAAATTCGTCAAGAGTAAAACTAGGTCGTTGAACCGAAATTACTTTACCGAAAAGAGGGGCGTATATCTTTGATAATATTTGATTAATTAAAGTGGGATAAAAGACCAAAAAGATTTTTAATTTTATTTTTACTTTGTTTTTAAAATTAATATTAAATTAGTATTGTAAACTTTTTAAAATCAATATATTTAAGTTTGTAAATATTTAAAAAATTAATATTTTTAATATAAGTTTGTATGTATAAAATCAAAAATATAATATAAGTCTGGTGTGAATTTTTAATTTTAATATGAATTTTTAATTTTATGCATTTTAAATTTAAGTTTGGTGTGAATTTAAAAACAAAAATTTACTTTATTTCACTAAGTTAAAATTTTGATATTTAAAAATTCATCGTGAGTTGAAAACTAGGTCGTTGAACCAAAATTGCTCTACCCAAAGGAGGGACGAGAATTTTTATTATCATTATTTTTAATCTTATTGAATTAAAGTATGCCAAAAACATTTAAAAAACCCAAAAAAATCTCTGCTTTTAAAACAACGCTTAAAAATGACAAATTTCATGTTGGTGATTTTTATGATTTTTACCTTTTTATTATTTCTATTTATTTATGTTTAAACACATTATATTTTGATACTTTTATTGTAATGTTTAATATTTTTATTTGTTGTACTAATATTTCATATTTGATTTGAAAGTGGGATTTTAAGTCTCATTTCAAATTACCATGCATGTTTATATTTGTATATATGTATATTATCAATTGTATACAACAGGGTAAAACAGCGCATTTTCAAAGACTGGCATTAAGTTCAGCAACAAAACGAAAAACAAATGTGATGTAACAGCAAGACAGAATGAACAAATGATGTGCACCATTTATCATTCAGCAAACAAATGCCAATATGTTTGGAAACTTTGTTAAAATTTAATCATTTTTCTACGCTAGCACCCTCAATAATTTAAAATTGTTACTGATTTCTTGCAAATGAGGGCATTGCAAGATCTTAAGTGTGGGAAGGGGTTAAATTATTTCGAATTTTTAAAATTTTTAACTTATACACTTGGTTACCATTAAAAATACTAGTAACGCAGTAGTTGTATTAGAATCTAGTGCTCTCTGATAATAAAGAACAGCCCTAGTCTTATATACTGACCACCCAATTCTAGTAAAATTTTTCAAAATTTTTCAAATAAATAAATTCAAAATCATGTTTATACATATTTATGAACGATAAAACTAGGTGTTAATACCGAAATTATTGTTACCTCGGAAAGGACATAAATTGAGAAACAAACCAAAATATTAGAATTCATTTAAAATGGAATAGAGGACAATAAAAAGGAAAATAAAAGCCAAGTGTGGGAAAAATTTACCAAGTTATTTTGAACATATATCACATATTTGTGTACAAATAATTGAAGATACTTTTGTTTTGGACAAAATTAACTGTTTTACCCGGAAAACTGTAATATATTTGAAAAAAAGATGGATCTACACGATGAATCAATTCCATAATTAAAAGGAAGTAAATTCTTCCGAAAAAGAAACGCGCTTCTTGATTTAGGTCAGGAAGTTGTCGTCCAGACCAGTTGTAGAGTCTACGAAAAACCTTGAAAAGTTTTCTTGAAAATCAGCTGGAAATCCACGGACCTCAGCATCAAACAGGGTCGCCAAGTGGTCAGACTTATCCTAACCATGAGAGGATCTGTCTCGTAAAATGGGGAGGGTGCCGTGCAAATTAGCTTGATAAGACTAATGAATCAGACCCCCCAGAAAGGATAATCTCCTTAAAAGATCAAAAATCAGCTTTTAAGACTGATATTACTCAATCCTAGAGATTGACTTTTAAAGATTGAGAATTCAAACTCATGGAATTCGATGATATCTAAACTCGAGCTTGAACGAGAAAATATTTTGATCAAAATTACAAACTGATTTGTTTTCTGAAAATCCTATTTTCAATGCGTTCATTACCATTGAATGTAAAATCCTAGGAATTCACCTGGAATTCATTAGGTCACCTGAACCAAATCGGGTGTCAACCGTAAGAACGGTCGTTGCATAGCATGGTCGAAGACAGGACCTTGTGCCAGACCTGAAAAACCAAAGGGTGAGCTTTACTATTGCTCCTACAAAGGATAGTAATTGCATCCGACACGTTATAGACCATAATTAAAAGCATGTCAGGGGACATTGCCTTAACAGTTGCTTGTTCAACGCTTTCCTTTACAACCGGACGGTAGTTTACCGAAAAGTAATATACGGAGCAAGTATACTGGACGTGTTGCTTTCCCAATACAAGGTTAGCAAGTGGGTGACACAAAACTGCAAGTTTGAGCTAAAATTTTCAAAATCTGAAACCCACCAAACCCACAAAAACATTTTGCAAACACCGGTGAAGGGTTATTCCGGAAAACTTATCTAGGGTAAAAGCTAGATTTTCAAAAGATCAAATGTTTTCATAAAGATCCAATTTCCTAAAGGATCTAAATTTTTATAGTCATGTGGGACTGTAAACCACATCGTTACTACCATTGTTCATATCACCGTATAGAAATCACTGATGTACAAAGTGTGAAGAATAAAGAAGTGATTCTAGTATATTTATTTCAAGACTATATTGCTTGAGGACAAACAACGCTCAAATGTGAGAATATTTGATAATGCTAAAAACGAACATTTATTTCATAGCATTATCCCTCAAGAAAGACAAGCTTTTAGTTGGAATTGTTCTATTTACAAGTGATATTCGTTTAAATAATAAAAGGTGAAGACAAAACACAGATTCGACGAATTGAAGACGCAAACGAACAAAAAGCTCAAAAGTACAAAGTACAATCAAAGTGGTTCAAATTATTGATAAGAAACGTCTCCAAATTACAAGAGTACAAGTCGCAAAACACAAAATACAAGATGTTAAATTGTACGCAAGGACGTTCGAAAATTCGGAACCGGGACCAGAGTCAACTCTCAATGCTCGACGCAACGGACTAAAAATTACAAGTTAACTATGCCCACAAATATAATATAATATTTAAATAATTCTATAAATTATTTATATATTATATATTATATTAAAAACCGTCGGCAAGAAAGAAAACAAGCTCATGTGAGCTGGAAAAAGAGGTCATGCGATCGCATGGCCTGGAGGTGCATTTTCCATGCGATCGCATGGCACAGTTGGTTGATCAAATATATATCTTTTTCTTCTCCTCAATCTCAACGTATATATATATATATATATATATATATATATATATATATATATTAATTATAACTCTAATTTTAATTTTAAATTCTAATAATAAGGGCATGTTAGCGAATGTTGTAAGAGTGTAAGTCAAAATTCTGTCCGTGAAACGCTACGCTATTTTTAATCATTGTAAGTTATGTTCAACCTTTTTAAATTAATGTCTCGTAGCTAAGTTATTATTATGCTTATTTAATGCCGAAGTAATCGTGATGTTGGACTAAATATTAAAATTGGGTAATTGGGTTTTGGACCATAATTGGGGTTTGGATAAAAGAACGACACTTGTGAAAATTAGACTATGGGCTATTAATGGGTGAAGTCAAAGCTAAGGGGTATAAAATACTATTAAATTTTACAAGGAAATACTATTAAATACGATACAATTTTACACAAGATATTTATTTATTTATAGAATGGATATACTTAAACCTTGCTACAACACTTATAGGCAGTGTACCTAATCGTACAGTAGTGTAGTTTTTAGTAAGTCCGGTTCGTTCCACAGGGAATCTTTTAACAAAGCTTAACGCTATATTAGTTTTATTTTATAAAAATACAAATATATATATAAGTAATATTACTATTATAAAGGGGGGTTTTTACCGTTTAATGACCGGTTTGTCGATTTTAAAACTTTAGTAGCAGTTAAAACCAAATGTAAAATATTAAATAAATAAAAGACTTAATTTAAAGCGTAAAGTAAATAACGATAATGAAATTGCGAATAATAAAAGTGCGATAAAATAAACTTGCGATAATTAAAAAGTACGATAATTAAAAGTGCAATTAAATACAATAACAATAAATAAAAATGCGATAATTAGAAGTGCAATTAAATATAAAATAAAGAAAATTAAATATGAAATAAAAGAATTATGCTTATTTAAACTTCCGTAATCATGATGTTTGACGTGTTGATTTTAGTTTTATGCCCATGGGTTAATTGTCCTTTGTCCTGGATTATTTAATATGTCCGTCTGGTTTTTGTCCATAACAGTCCATCAGTCATAAATATAAAGTGCGAGTGTCCTCGTCAAATTATCCTTATACCCGAAGTTAAATATTCCAACTAATTGAGGACTTAAACTGTAACAAGATTTTAATACTTTGTTTAATAATTACACCAGGTTATCGACTGCGTGTAACCCAAGGTTTTAATACTCTGTTATCAATTATGCCAAGTGTCCTTGTACATAATTTCACCCCTGTTTTAATAATTCTAGTGGCTATTAATCCATTCCCGTGTCCGGTTAAATGAACGATTATTCGTACATATAAATATCTCGCCCATCGTGTCTGATCGAGTGTATATGGTTATTTATAGGGACGTCCAATTGTGAATCTTTATATTAAAATTAACAAACTATCATTTAGTTAAACAAATATAAAGCCCATTAATAGCCCATAGTCTAATTTCCACAAGTGTCGTTCTTTTGTCCAAACCCCAATTATGGTACAAAGCCCAATTACCCAATTTTAGTAATTAGCCCAACATCATGATTACTTGGTTTTAAATAAGCATAATAATAACTTAGCTACGATACATTAATGTAAAAATGTTGAACATAACTTACAATGATTAAAAATAACGTAGCGTTACACGGACAGAATTTCGACTTACACCCTTACAACATTCGCTAACATACCCTTATTATTAGGATTAAAATTAAAATTAAAATTAAAATTAAAATTAAAATATAAATTATAAATATAAATATTACGTATAGATAGATGGATGGATATATATTTTTTTTTTAAATTCGTCGAACTGCGTTGGCTTTTATAGGCATTTTCATTTTTTGGGGCTCCGCGAGTCGCGGTACTTTTAGCCTTCGAACTACGCAAGTCGCGGAGTTCGTTTTTACAACTCATTCAGCCTTGGCTCTTTGTTTGCCGACGATTTTAAATAATAATATAATATATATATAATTTTTAAGAATTATTTATATATTATATTATATTCATGTGCATAGTTGACTTGTAATTTTTAGTCCGTTGCATCGAGCGTTGAGAGTTGACTCTGGTCCCGGTTCCGGATTTTAGAACGTCCTTGCGTACAATTTAATATCTTGTACTTTGCGTTTTGAATCTTGTACTCTTGTAATTTCGAGACGTTTCTTATCAATAATTTGAACCTCTTTGATTGTATTTTGTACTTTTGAACTTTTTGGTCGTTTGCGTCTTCAATTCGTCGAATCTGTCTTTTGTCTTCACCTTTTAATATTTAAACGAATATCACTTGTAAATAGAACAATTGCAACTAAAAGCTTGTCTTTCTTGAGGAATAATGCTATGAAATTGATGTTATGCGAGGTGTATATAAAATAGCTTTAAATTTCAGCAGGAAATACTATTAAATATGTTACAATTTTACACAAGATATTTATTTATTTAGAGAATGGATATACTTAAACCTTGCTACAACACTTATAGGCAGCGTACCTAATCGTACAGTAGTGTAGTTTTTAGTAAGTCCGGTTCGTTCCACAGGGAAAATCTTTAAACAAAGCTTAACGCTATATTAGTTTACTTTTATAAAAATACAAATATATATATAAGTAATATTATTATTATAAAGGGGGGTTTTTACCGTTTAATGACCGGTTTGTTGATTTTAAAACTTTAGTCGCAGTTAAAACCAAATGTAAAATAATAAATAAATACAAGACTTAATTTAAAGCGTAAAGTAAATAACGATAATGAAATTGCGAATAATAAAAGTGCGATAAAATAAACTTGCGATAATTAAAAAAATACGATAATTAAAAGTGCAATTAAATATAATAACAATAAAAATGCGATAATTAGAAGTGCAATTAAATATAAAATAAAGGAAATTAAATATGAAATAAAAGAATTATGCTTATTTAAACTTCCGTAATCATGAAGTTTGACGTGTTGATTTTAGTTTTATGCCCATGGGTTAATTGTCCTTTGTCCTGGATTATTTAATATGTCCGTCTGGTTTTTGTCCATAACAGTCCATCAGTCATAAATATAAACTGCGAGTGTCCTCGTCAAATTATCCTTATACCCGAAGTTAAATATTCCAACTAATTGGGGATTCGAATGGTAACAAGGTTTTAATACTTTGTTTAATGAATACACAAGGTTATCGACTGCGTGTAAACCAAGGTTTTACTACTTTGTTAAAAATTACACCCATTACCCTTGAATGTAATTCACCTCTGTTTCAACAATTCTAGTGGCTATTAATCCATTCCCGTGTCCGGTTAAATGAACGATTATTCGTACATATAAATACCCCGCCCATCGTGTCCGATCGAGTGTATATGGTAATTTATAGGGACGCCCTATTGTAAATCTTTATATTAACATTAACAAACTATCATTTAGTTAAACAAATATAAAGTCCATTAATAGCCCATAGTCTAATTTCCACAAGTGTCGTTCTTTTATCCAAACCCCAATTATGGTACAAAGCCCAATTACCCAATTTTAGTAATTAGCCCAACATCATGATTACTTCGGATTAAATAAGCATAATAATAACTTAGCTACGAGACATTAAATTAAAAAGGTTGAACATAACTTACAATGATTAAAAATAGCGTAGCGTTACACGGACAGAATTTCGACTTACACCCTTACAACATTCGCTAACATACCCTTATTATTAGGATTAAAATTAAAATTAAAATAGAAATATAAATATTTACGTATAGATATAGAGAGGATGGATATATTATGATGAAAATGATCAGAATTCGGTTGGCTTTATAGGGAATTGAGTTCAGGGGTACTCCGCGACTCGCGGCCCTTTTTGCCTTCAAACTCCGCGAGTCGCGGAGTTTGCTTTTACAGCTCACACAAGTTTGGAGCCTTTCTTGCCGACGGTTTATAATATATTATATAATATATAAATAATTATAAGAATTATTTAAATATTATATTATATTTATGTGCATAGTTGATTTGTAATTTTTAGTCCGTTGCGTCGAGCGTTGAGAGTTGACTCTGGTCCCGGTTCCGAATTTTCGAACGTCCTTGCGTACAATTTAATATCTTGTACTTTGCGTTTTGAATCTTGTACTCTTGTAATTTCGAGACGTTTCTTATCAATAATTGGAACCTCTTTGATTGTATTTTGTACTTTTGAGCTTTTTGGTCGTTTGCGTCTTCAATTCGTCGAATCTGTCTTTTATCTTCACCTTTTATTATTTAAACGAATATCACTTTTAAATAGAACAATTGCAACTAAAAGCTTGTCTTTCTTGAGGAATAATGCTATGAAATATATGTTCGTTTTTAGCATTATCAGAAATATATGTTCGTTTTTAGCATTATCAAATATTTCCACACTTGAGCGTTGCTTGTCCTCAAGCAATATAGTCTTGAAATACAAGAATCACTTCTTTATTCTTCACACTTTGTACATCAGTGATTTCTTTACGGCGGTATAAACAATGGTAGTAACGTTGTGGTTTACAGTCCCATATGACTATAAAAATTTAGATCCTTTAAGGAAATTAGATCTTTATGAAAACATTTGATCTTTTGAAAATTAAATCTAGCTTTTACCCTAGATAAGTTTTTCGGAATAACCCATTCACCGGTGTTTGCAAAATATTTTTGTGGGTTTGGTGGGTTTCAGATTTGAAAATTTTAGCTCAAAACTTATGGTTTTGTGTCACCCACTTTCTAACCTTGTATTTGGAAAGCAACACGTCCAGTTTACTTGTCCCGTATATTACCTTTCGGTAAACTACCGTCCGGTTGTAAAGGAAAGCGTTAAACAAGCAACTGTTAAGGCAATGTCCCCTGACATGCTTTTAATTTTGGTCTATAACGTGTCGGACGCAATTACTATCCTTGGTAGGAGCAATAGTAAAGCTCACCCTTATAATTTTCCGGTCTGGCACAAGGCCCTGTCTTTGACCATGCTATGCAACCACCGTTCTTACGATTGACACCCGATTTGGTTCAGGTGACCTAATGAATTCCAGGTGAATTCCTAGGATTTTACGTTCAATGGTAATGAACGCATTGAAAATGGGTTTTTAGAAAACAAATCGGTTTGTAATTTTGATCAAAATATTTTCTCATTCAAGCTCGAGTTTAGATATCATTGAATTCCATGAGTTTGAATTCTCAATCTTTAAGGTCAATCTCTAGGATTGAGTAATATCAGTCTTAAAAGCTGATTTTTAATCTTTAAGGAGATTATCCTTTCTGGAGATCTGATTCATTAGTCTTATCAAACTAATTTGCACGGTGCCCCCCCATTTTACGAGATAAATCCTTCTCATGGTTAGGATAAATCTGACCACTTGGCGACCCTGTTTTATGCTGAGGTCCGTGGATTTCCTGCTAATTTTAGAGATGACTTTTCTAGGTTTTTCGTCAACCTACAGCTGGTCTGGACGACAACTTCTTGACCTAAATCAAGAAGCGCGTTTCTTTTTTGGAAGACTTTACTTCCTTTTAATGATGGAATTGATTCATCATGTAGATCCATCTCTTCTTTTCTTTCATCGGGTAAAACAGTTTAGTTTAGTCCAAAGCAAAAGTATTTTCAGTTATTTGTTACAGAAATATGTGACATATGTTTAAGATAACTTGGTAATTTTTCCCACACTTGGCTTTTATTTTCCTTTTTATTGTCCTCAATTCCATTTTAAATGAATTCTAACATTTTGGTTTGTTTCTCAATTTATGTCCTTTCCAAGGTAACAATAATTTCGGTGTTAACACCTAGTTTTATCGTTCATAAATATGTATAAACATGATTTTAAGTTCATTTAATTGAAAATTTTGAAAATTTTTACTAGAATTGGGTAGTCAGTATATAAGACTAGGGCTGTTCTTTATTATCAGAGAGCACTAGATTCTAATACAACTACTACTTTACTAGTATTTCTAATGGTAACCAAGTGTATAAAGTAAAAATTTTAAAATTCGAAAGAATTTAACCCCTTCCCACACTTAAGATCTTGCAATGCCCTCATTTGCAAGAAATCAGTAACAATTTAAATTATTGAGGGTGATTTGTGTGAAAATGATTAAATTTTACCAAAGTTTCCAAACATATTGGCGTTTGTTTGCTGAATGATAAATGGTGCATATCATTTGTTCATTCCGTCATGTTGTTATATCACATTTATTTTGCATCTTGTCGTCAAAATTAGTTGCTTTTGCTGAACTTAATGCCAGTCTTTGAAAATGCGTTGTTTTACCCTGTTGTGTACATAAGATAAACTGCAAACATATATACATATTTTTGAAGTTTGGTATATTACCCCACATTCAAAAATTATTAAAATCTAATAATAAAAGTTAGAAAATTATAAAAACTATTACAATATTAACATAAGTATTAAATGTATCAACATTACAAATTATAAAATAAATAAAACTAAGTAGACTAGGGATGATACTGATACCAGTAGGGGTTCCATGCATAACCATATGTGTTATAAAATGCTTCGGCTGGGTTATACGTAGGATACGGTGGTTGGATCTCTATAGACCAGGGAGGAAATACGGGCGATGGAGTAGGTGATAAGGCTAAAAAGGAACATATATTTCATAGCAATATCCCTCCTAAATAATAGATTTTTATATGTAATTGTATTATATTTTCATTGTAATTGTTTAAATAAATAAATGTGAAGACGAAGCACGAAGATTAAAGAATTGAAGAAAAAGTGCCACTAAAGCCTGAAAAGTGCCACTAAAGCCATAGTACACTTAAAAGTGCCACTAAAGAGTGAGTAAAAGACTCGCACGGATTTTGAAATTTAAGGAGAACAATTTTTGTGCAAATTACAAATCGCGAAACGTAAAGTGCACGATATAAAAACGTAAAGACTCGCACCGATTTGTTTTCTGAAAACCTATTTTCAATGCGTTCATTACCATTGAACGTAAAATCCTAAGAATTCACCTGGAATTCATTAGGTCACCTGAACCAAATCGGGTGTCAACCGTAAGAACGGTGGTTGCATAGCATGGTCAAAGACAGGACCTTGTGTCAGACCGAAAAAAATTATAGGATGATCTTTACTATTGCTCCTACAAAGGATAGTAATTGCGTCCGACATGTTATAAACCATAATTAAATGCATGTCATTAGACATTGCCTTAACAGTTTCTTGTTCATCACTTTCCTTTACAACCGGACGGTAGTTTGCCGAAAGGTAATATACGGGACAAGTGAACTGGACGTGTTGCTTTCCCAATACAAGGTTAGCAAGTGGGTAACACAAAACCACAAGTGTTGAGCTAAAATTTTCAAATCTGAAACCCACACAACCCACAAAAATAATTTGCAAACACCGGTGAAGGGTTATTCCGAAAAACTTATCTAGGGTAAAAACTAGATTGAATTTTCAAAAGATCAAATGTTTTCATAAAGATCCAATTTCCTTACGGATCTAAATTTTCATAGTCATGTGGGACTGTAAACCGCCTTTCAAATGTGCACTTTGCTTTGGAAACCGAAAGTAAATTGGCTATTTGATTGCAAGTGTCGTTGACCTAAACCCGAGGCAACTATGGATGACACACCCACCTTTAACCATGGTTCTATCGTTACTATCATTGTTTATACCACCATATCAAAATCACTAATGTACAAAGTGTGATGAATAAAAAAGTGATTCATGTATGTTTTTATTTCAAGTTCTGTATTGCTTGAGGACAAGCAACACTCAAGTGTGGGGATATTTGATAAGGCTAAAAAGGAACATATATTTCATAGCAATATCCCTCCTAAATAATAGATTTTTATATGTAATTGTATTATATTTTCATTGTAATTGTTTAAATAAATAAATGTGAAGACGAAGCACGAAGATTAAAGAATTGAAGAAAAAGTGCCACTAAAGCCTGAAAAGTGCCACTAAAGCCATAGTACACTTAAAAGTGCCACTAAAGAGTGAGTAAAAGACTCGCACGGATTTTGAAATTTAAGGAGAACAATTTTTGTGCAAATTACAAATCGCGAAACGTAAAGTGCACGATATAAAAACGTAAAGACTCGCACCGATTTGTTTTCTGAAAACCTATTTTCAATGCGTTCATTACCATTGAACGTAAAATCCTAAGAATTCACCTGGAATTCATTAGGTCACCTGAACCAAATCGGGTGTCAACCGTAAGAACGGTGGTTGCATAGCATGGTCAAAGACAGGACCTTGTGTCAGACCGAAAAAAATTATAGGATGATCTTTACTATTGCTCCTACAAAGGATAGTAATTGCGTCCGACATGTTATAAACCATAATTAAATGCATGTCATTAGACATTGCCTTAACAGTTTCTTGTTCATCACTTTCCTTTACAACCGGACGGTAGTTTGCCGAAAGGTAATATACGGGACAAGTGAACTGGACGTGTTGCTTTCCCAATACAAGGTTAGCAAGTGGGTAACACAAAACCACAAGTGTTGAGCTAAAATTTTCAAATCTGAAACCCACACAACCCACAAAAATAATTTGCAAACACCGGTGAAGGGTTATTCCGAAAAACTTATCTAGGGTAAAAACTAGATTGAATTTTCAAAAGATCAGATGTTTTCATAAAGATCCAATTTCCTTACGGATCTAAATTTTCATAGTCATGTGGGACTGTAAACCGCCTTTCAAATGTGCACTTTGCTTTGGAAACCGAAAGTAAATCGGCTATTTGATTGCAAGTGTCGTTGACCTAAACCCGAGGCAACTGTGGATGACACACCCACCTTTAACCATGGTTCTATCGTTACTATCATTGTTTATACCACCATATCAAAATCACTAATGTACAAAGTGTGATGAATAAAAAAGTGATTCATGTATGTTTTTATTTCAAGTTCTGTATTGCTTGAGGACAAGCAACACTCAAGTGTGGGGATATTTGATAAGGCTAAAAAGGAACATATATTTCATAGCAATATCCCTCCTAAATAATAGATTTTTATATGTAATTGTATTATATTTTCATTGTAATTGTTTAAATAAATAAATGTGAAGACGAAGCACGAAGATTAAAGAATTGAAGAAAAAGTGCCACTAAAGCCTGAAAAGTGCCACTAAAGCCATAGTACACTTAAAAGTGCCACTAAAAAGTGAGTAAAAGACTCGCACGGATTTTGAAATTTAAGGAGAACAATTTTTGTGCAAATTACAAATCGCGAAACGTAAAGTGCACGATATAAAATAGTACGAAAGGACGTTTGAAAATCCGGAACCAGGACATGAGTCAACTCTCAACGCTTGACGCAACGGACTAAAAATTACGAGTTAACTATGCACGAGAATATAATATAATATTTAAATAATTATATTAATTATTTAAATATTATAATTATATAAATAATATGTCGGCAAAGCAAAGTTCCAAACTTGGATGAGCTGTATTCACGATCTCCGCGACTCGCGGAGATCCCAGCCTTTTTCTATCGCGACTCGCGGAGCACAAGATTTTAGAAATGCCTATAAAAGGCTCGAGCATTTGGCCGAGTAAAATAACAATAATAATAATAATACTCCGTAAGATAATAAATAAATAAATATATAATATATATATATATATATATATATATATATATATATATATATATATATATTTATATATATATATATATAGTATAGGTTAGTATTATATTAGATTAGTTTGGGTTATGTAAAAGTTATTTTTACGGGTTTGTAAGGTCGGAGCTCTGTTCGTGTACCACTACGTGATAAATAATCAATGTAAGCTATGTTCTCCTTTTTAAATTAATGTCTCGTACTTAAGTTACTATTATGCTTATTTGAGCCAAAGTAATCATGATGTTGGACTAAATATTAAAGATGGGGTAATTGGGCTTTGTACCATAATTGGGGTTTGGACAAAAGAACGACACTTGTGGAAATTGGACTATTGACTATTAATAGATGGGGGTATTGTCTAATTGAGTGACAACTCATTGGAGTCTGTCGAACCTATCTTCAAATTAATTAACCTAATAATTAATAATGATTATGGTTGTCCTATTTAGTGACGTTCATATGGAATCTATTATAATCATTTAATTAATTATTCGGGTTGGGTAATTGATTATTCAAACTGATCAAGTGGGTAAATTAATATTCATATCTAATCAAAACAGGGGTGGATTACATACAGTGATAACTGGTGTAATTGTTGACAGAAGTGATAACTGCGTTACAGTTTAAATCCTTAATTAGTTGGAATATTTGACTTCGGGTATAAGGGTAATTTGACGAGGACACTCGCACTTTATATTTATGACCGATGGACTATTATGGACAAAAACCAGATAGGTATCAAATAAACCAGGACAAAGGACAATTAACCCGAGTAACAATTAATTAAAATCAAAACGTCAGACATCATGATTACGAAAGTTTAAATAAGCATAATCCTTTTATTTCATATTCTATCGCAATTTTATTTATTGTTATTTTATTATCGTCATTTATATATTTTACGCACTTTAATTATTGTCATTTATCTTTACGCTTAAAAATATAAAATCGACAAACCGGTCATTAAACGGTAAAAAACCCCCTTTTATAATAATATTACTACTTATATATATATATATATATATATATATATATATATATATATATAAATATAGTTTTATAAAAATATAGTACGTAATCACTAGCTCCCTGTGGAACGAACCGGACTTACTAAAAACTACACTACTCTACGATTAGGTACACTGCCTATAATGTTGTAGCAAGGTTTAGGTATATCCCATCCGTAAATTAATAAAACTTGTGTCATATTTTGTAGTATTTTGTATTAAAAATAATACTATTTCGTACCCTCACGCTACATCATCAAGTTTTTGGCTCCGCTGCCGGGGAGCGCTAAAACGCTATATTTTTAATTTATATCTGTAAAAATATAGTTATAAAAAAAAGTAATTTCGGGGATACTTTTTGTGTTTTCACGGGGTATTTAAGTTTTTTTTTTTAGTTTTTGATTGATTAAAGATATATTAATTTAAATATAATAATTTAATAAATATAATAATATAATAATATTGAAATAAAATATAATAATATAATAATATTTTAGAATCAAATTTGATACGTAAAAGTTTTAAAAGTTTTAAAAAGTCATATTTATTAAATATTTCAGGGCTATATTATGTAACTTATAATTAATAATTTCTATAATGTCGCTTTTATGTGAATAGTAAATTAATTAATTTCTTTCCTTTACTATTTTGAATCGTAAAAGTTTTAAAAAAAGTCGTATTTATTAAATATTTCAGGGGTATATTATGTAACTTGCAATTAATAATTTCTATCATGTCGCTTTCATGTGAATAGTAAATTAATTAATTTCTTTTCATTTACTATTCATGAATAGTAAATGAGTTAAAAAAAGTTTTGAAAAATAATAATAATAATAAAAAAAATTATTAATTCCTTAAAAAAAAAATTTGTGTAAAAAATCGTTTTTTTTAAAGAAAAAAAATTCGTTTTTAAAAAAAAAATTGTAAAAAAGATCGTTTTTTTTAAAGAAAAATTTAAAAAAAAAAGTTTTAAAAAAAATTATATAAAAAAAAATTTTTTAAAAAAAAGAAATTTTAAAATCCTTAAAAAAACGAAATATAAAAAAAATAAAAAAAAAGTTTTTTTTTTATTACCTTTAGATTTTTAGACTCTAGTTACAATTTTTAGTATTAAGTTTAGTTTTACCATAGTTATTTTTATTTTTAGAATTTTTAGGTTTGCCGTAAAATCCCTTAAGTGCTTATTCCTTAGACTAAGATTTATGTGCTTTAGAATTTTGAGACGATTTTAAAATTTTAGTGCCTTTTAAGTCACGACGCGCTATTTTCTTATTTTTATTTTTCGACGTTTTTTTTTTTTTTACGCACATTCTTTTTCTTTCTTATTTCTCGACGCTTTAGTTTTTAGGACTTAGAAATTTTCTCTATTTCTTATCTAATATCTCAAACGGAAAGAAAAATTATTTAAGTGGTTAAATTAATGGACGTTGACAATTTTCTGCTTCGTAGTAATAGTTGGATTTGTTAGTGGCTGAGTTGTGAGCTTCCGATTTAAAGGGTTCTGGCTCCCTGCTGCATCTTTTGGCTATTCGAAACGTGGGCAAAAGCAGAAAAGTCTATTAATTGGACAACTTATATAAGTTTTTCTATTTTTATAACTAATAGGATAATTAGTAAATGCACCACATTTTAGCTAAAATTTGGCCATCGCAATAAAATGGAAAATTTTGAAAACAAGGCTATGGAAACTCTTTTTGATATCCAAAATCAATTAAATCAATACTCTCAAACGGGTGTTGATGACAATTCGTTCGGTCAATCTTGGATCACGAATGACGAAACAATAACTGGTTGTGAAATCTGTGGAGATTATCACTCAACATGGGAATGTTATTATTACGTTCCTATGGAAAATTACGCACCCACGAAACCTGAATGGAATGATTATGAAGAATACAATTCAAATTGGGATTATTCCCAAGAATATTTCCAAACTCAATAACCAGTAGACGAGGAAAATTACGTGTCTGAAAATTTATTAGACAATATGAAAATCAAACTCGAAGAACTCAATGCTCAAAATGAACAAATGAGAGAGTTTGTAAACCGGCAAACTGAAACTCTATCAGACTACACACCTGTTGATCTGAGGAGTATTGTGCAAAAAAATCTCATATCATCGAATTTTGATGAATTCGAGAGCTCCGAAATCACCCACTATCCCGATGATACTTTTTATTCAGCTTTACCAAATTCACAACATATCGACACATTAGCCTCTACCGACGAAATCAACGATCCATCAATGGATGAAAAAGAAGTAAGGGTGACAAATTGGTACTCATGGAAAAACGATAACGTTGAAAATTTTACCCCCAAGACCAAAATGGTGGGACCGATTAATGAAGAAGAATTTGCTTCGATCCCGAAATTCACTATTCAACAACCTTCCAACCCAATATTCTCAATAGACGAGTCATCTACCGAAGATGAAATACGAGCTTTAATAGATAATGACACCTCGGATTTCACCCAAAAGGGTAATAGACGTGAAAACTTTGATCCCGGGAATAAACGGAAGGAAATGTTAGGAATTGTCCACCCTATAGTATGTATGTCGGTGTATATCAATCCATTTGACCAAGAACCAGCAAAGAGACATATCCATTTACTAAAAGCTACACTTAAAAAGGAATTAAGTAGTGACAATCGGGCGAGTCTAAACTTTAAACCCATTGATATATTATACACCACCCGAGATGTAAATAACTGGCTCACTACTCTAATTCGTAGAACTTATTCTACCGACTTCACATGTCGTCAGCTAAGAGTGGGGAAGTTTAACCCCACTTAACGTTAAATTAGGGGTTCGGGTTAGTGCATAACTCGTTAATAAAAATGCACGATTAGGGTAAAAGATGCATTTTCAAAAATTATCAAACAGTTCAGAAAAGCAACCGTTTTTGAAGAAAAACATTTGTAATAAAACAAGAAGGAATGAACGATGAGGTGCACCATCTATCATCCTGCAATTTTATGGTATCTTTAACTACTTTCTACACTAATCACCCTCATGAATTTATAATTATAGTCTGATTTCATGCAAATGAGGGCATTGCATGATCTTAAGTGTGGGGAAGGGTTATAAATTCTCTCGGGTTACACTTGGTTTTATTTGCCAAATTTTGTGAAAATTACAATTTTCAACTAAATGAATTTAAAATCATGTTTATATATATATTTATGAACGGTGAAAACTAGGTATTAATACCGAAATTATCGTTACCTCGGAAAGGACATAAATTGAGAAACACCCTAAAACGATTGAATTCATTTAAAATGGAATAAAGGAGAATAAAAAGGCAAAGAAAGAAACTAAGTGTGGGGAGAATGTACCAAGTTATTCAATTAAAAACTATCTATCACATGTTTCTGTAAAGTTATTGCAGGTACTTTTATTTTGGACGATTTTAATCAGTTTTACCCGATTTACTGTAATATATTTGAAAGAAAAGATGGATCTACACGATGAATCAATTCCATCATTAAAAGGAAGTAAAGTCTTCCGAAAAAGACACGCGCTTCTTAATTTAGGTCAAGAAATTGTCGTCCAGACCAGCTGTAGGTTGACGAAAAATCTAGAAAAGTCATCTCTAAAATCAGCAGGAAATCCACGGACCTCAGCATCAAACAGGGTCGCCAGGTGGTCATATTTATCCTAACCATGAGAAGGATTTATCTCGTACAATGGGGGGCACCGTGCAAATTAGCTTGATAAGACTAATGAATCAGATCCCCAGAAAGGATAATCTCCTTAAAGATTAAAAATCAGCTTTTAAGCTTGATATTACTCAATCCTTGAGATTGACCTTAAAGATTGAGAATTACAAACTCATGGAATTCAATGATATCTAAACTCGAGCTTGAACGAGAAAATATTTTGATCAAAATTAAAACCGATTTGTTTTCTGAAAACCTATTTTCAATGCGTTCATTACCATTGAACGTAAAATCCTAGGAATTCACCTGGAATTCATTAGGTCACCTGAACCAAATCGGGTGTCAACCGTAAGAACGGTGGTTGCATAGCATGGTCAAAGACAGGACCTTGTGTCAGACCGAAAAAAATTATAGGATGATCTTTACTATTGCTCCTACAAAGGATAGTAATTGCGTCCGACACGTTATAGACCATAATTAAATGCATGTCATTAGACATTGCCTTAACAGTTTCTTGTTCATCACTTTCCTTTACAACCGGACGGTAGTTTGCCGAAAGGTAATATACGGGACAAGTGAACTGGACGTGTTGCTTTCCCAATACAAGGTTAGCAAGTGGGTAACACAAAACCACAAGTGTTGAGCTAAAATTTTCAAATCTGAAACCCACACAACCCACAAAAATAATTTGCAAACACCGGTGAAGGGTTATTCCGAAAAACTTATCTAGGGTAAAAACTAGATTGAATTTTCAAAAGATCAAATATTTTCATAAAGATCCAATTTCCTTACGGATCTAAATTTTCATAGTCATGTGGGACTGTAAACCGCCTTTCAAATGTGCACTTTGCTTTGGAAACCGAAAGTAAATCGGCTATTTGATTGCAAGTGTCGTTGACCTAAACCCGAGGCAACTGTGGATGACACACCCACCTTTAACCATGGTTCTATCGTTACTATCATTGTTTATACCACCATATCAAAATCACTAATGTACAAAGTGTGATGAATAAAAAAGTGATTCATGTATGTTTTTATTTCAAGTTCTGTATTGCTTGAGGACAAGCAACGCTCAAGTGTGGGGATATTTGATAAGGCTAAAAAGGAACATATATTTCATAGCAATATCCCTCCTAAATAATAGATTTTTATATGTAATTGTATTATATTTTCATTGTAATTGTTTAAATAAATAAATGTGAAGACGAAGCACGAAGATTAAAGAATTGAAGAAAAAGTGCCACTAAAGCCTGAAAAGTGCCACTAAAGCCATAGTACACTTAAAAGTGCCACTAAAAAGTGAGTAAAAGACTCGCACGGATTTTGAAATTTAAGGAGAACAATTTTTGTGCAAATTACAAATCGCGAAACGTAAAGTGCACGATATAAAATAGTACGAAAGGACGTTTGAAAATCCGGAACCAGGACATGAGTCAACTCTCAAAGCTCGACGCAACGGACTAAAAATTACGAGTTAACTATGCACGAGAATATAATATAATATTTAAATAATTATATTAATTATTTAAATATTATAATTATATAAATAATATGTCGGCAAAGCAAAGTTCCAAACTTGGATGAGCTGTATTCACGATCTCCGCGACTCGCGGAGATCCCAGCCTTTTTCTATCGCGACTCGCGGAGCACAAGATTTCAGAAATGCCTATAAAAGGCTCGAGCATTTGGCCGAGTAAAATAACAATAATAATAATAATAATACTCCGTAAGATAATAAATAAATAAATATATAATATATATAATATATATATATATATATATATATATATATATATATATATATATATATATATATATATATATATATATATATATATATATATATATATATATAGTATAGGTTAGTGTTATATTAGATTAGTTTGGGTTATGTAAAAGTTATTTTTACGGGTTTGTAAGGTCGGAGCTCTGTTCGTGTACCACTACGCGATAAATAATCAATGTAAGCTATGTTCTCCTTTTTAAATTAATGTCTCGTACTTAAGTTATTATTATGCTTATTTGAGCCAAAGTAATCATGATGTTGGACTAAATATTAAAGATGGGGTAATTGGGCTTTGTACCATAATTGGGGTTTGGACAAAAGAACGACACTTGTGGAAATTGGACTATTGACTATTAATAGATGGGGGGTATTGTCTAATTGAGTGACAACTCATTGGAGTCTGTCGAACCTATCTTCAAATTAATTAACCTAATAATTAATAATGATTATGGTTGTCCTATTTAGTGACGTTCATATGGAATCTATTATAATCATTTAATTAATTATTCGGGTTGGGTAATTGATTATTCAAACTGATCAAGTGGGTAAATTAATATTCATATCTAATCAAAACAGGGGTGGATTACATACAGTGATAACTGGTGTAATTATTGACAGAAGTGATAACTGCGTCACAGTTTAAATCCTTAATTAGTTGGAATATTTGACTTCGGGTATAAGGGTAATTTGACGAGGACACTCGCACTTTATATTTATGACCGATGGACTATTATGGACAAAAACCAGATAGGTATCAAATAAACCAGGACAAAGAACAATTAACCCGAGTAACAATTAATTAAAATCAAAACGTCAAACATCATGATTACGAAAGTTTAAATAAGCATAATCCTTTTATTTCATATTCTATCGCAATTTTATTTATTGTTATTTTATTTATCGTCATTTATATATTTTACGCACTTTAATTATTGTCATTAATCTTTACGCTTAAAAATATAAAATCGACAAACCGGTCATTAAACGGTAAAAAACCCCCTTTTATAATAATATTACTACTTATATATATATATATATATATATATATATATATATATATATATATATATATATATATATATATATATATATATAAATATAGTTTTATAAAAATATAGTACGTAATCACTAGCTCCCTGTGGAACGAACCGGACTTACTAAAAACTACACTACTCTACGATTAGGTACACTGCCTATAATGTTGTAGCAAGGTTTAGGTATATCCCATCCGTAAATTAATAAAACTTGTGTCATATTTTGTAGTATTTTGTATTAAAAATAATACTATTTCGTACCCTCACGCTACATCATCAAGTTTTTGGCGCCGCTGCCGGGGAGCGCTAAAACGCTATATTTTTAATTTATATCTGTAAAAATATAGTTATAAAAAAAGTAATTTCGGGGACACTTTTTGTGTTTTCACGGGGTATTTAAGTTTTTTTTTTAGTTTTTGATTGATTAAAGATATATTAATTTAAATATAATAATTTAATAAATATAATAATATAATAATATTGAAATAAAATATAATAATATAATAATATTTTAGAATCAAATTTGATACGTAAAAGTTTTAAAAGTTTTAAAAAGTCGTATTTATTAAATATTTCAGGGCTATATTATGTAACTTATAATTAATAATTTCTATAATGTCGCTTTTATGTGAATAGTAAATTAATTAATTTCTAAAAGTTTTAAAAAAGTCGTATTTATTAAATATTTCAGGGGTATATTATGTAACTTGCAATTAATAATTTCTATCATGTCGCTTTCATGTGAATAGTAAATTAATTAATTTCTTTTCATTTACTATTCATGAATAGTAAATGAGTTAAAAAAAGTTTTGAAAAAAAATAATAATAATAAAAAAAATTATTAATTCCTTAAAAAAAAAATTTGTGTAAAAAAATCGTTTTTTTTAAAGAAAAAAATTCGTTTTTAAAAAAAAATTGTAAAAAAGATCGTTTTTTTTTAAAGAAAAATTTTTAAAAAAAAAAGTTTTAAAAAAAAAATTATATAAAAAAAAATTTTTAAAAAAAGAAATTTTAAAATCCTTAAAAAAACGAAATATAAAAAAAAAAAAAGTTTTTTTTATTACCTTTAGATTTTTAGACTCTAGTTACAATTTTTAGTATTAAGTTTAGTTTTGCCATAGTTATTTTTATTTTTAGAATTTTTAGGTTTGCCGTAAAATCCCTTAAGTGCTTATTCCTTAGACTAAGATTTATGTGCTTTAGAATTTTGCGACGATTTTAAAATTTTAATGCCTTTTAAGTCACGACGCGCTATTTTCTTATTTTTATTTTTCGACGTTTTTTTTTTACGCACATTCTTTTTCTTTCTTATTTCTCGACGCTTTAGTTTTTAGGACTTAGAAATTTTCTCTATTTCTTATCTAATATCTCAAACGGAAAGAAAAATTATTTAAGTGGTTAAATTAATGGACGTTGACAATTTTCTGCTTCGTAGTAATAGTTGGATTTGTTAGTGGCTGAGTTGTGAGCTTCCGATTTAAAGGGTTCTGGCTCCCTGCTGCATCTTTTGGCTATTCGAAACGTGGGCAAAAGCAGAAAAGTCTATTAATTGGACAACTTATATAAGTTTTTCTATTTTTATAACTAATAGGATAATTAGTAAATGCACCACATTTTAGCTAAAATTTGGCCATCGCAATAAAATGGAAAATTTTGAAAACAAGGTTATGGAAACTCTTTTTGATATCCAAAATCAATTAAATCAATACTCTCAAACGGGTGTTGATGACAATTCGTTCGGTCAATCTTGGATCACGAATGACGAAACAATAACTGGTTGTGAAATCTGTGGAGATTATCACTCAACATGGGAATGTTATTATTACGTTCCTATGGAAAATTACGCACCCACGAAACCTGAATGGAATGATTATGAAGAATACAATTCAAATTGGGATTATTCCCAAGAATATTTCCAAACTCAACAACCAGTAGACGAGGAAAATTACGTGTCTGAAAATTTATTAGACAATATGAAAATCAAACTCGAAGAACTCAATGCTCAAAATGAACAAATGAGAGAGTTTGTAAACCGGCAAACTGAAACTCTATCAGACTACACACCTGTTGATCTGAGGAGTATTGTGCAAAAAAATCTCATATCATCGAATTTTGATGAATTCGAGAGCTCCGAAATCACCAACTATCCCGATGATACTTTTTATTCAGCTTTACCAAATTCACAACATATCGACACATTAACCTCTACCGACGAAATCAACGATCCATCAATGGATGAAAAAGAAGTAAGGGTGACAAATTGGTACTCATGGAAAAACGATAACGTTGAAAATTTTACCCCCAAGACCAAAATGGTGGGACCGATTAATGAAGAAGAATTTGCTTCGATCCCGAAATTCACTATTCAACAACCTTCCAACCCAATATTCTCAATAGACGAGTCATCTACCGAAGATGAACTACGAGCTTTAATAGATAATGACACCTCGGATTTCACCCAAAAGGGTAATAGAGGTGAAAACTTTGATCCCGAGAATAAACGGAAGGAAATGTTAGGAATTGTCCACCCTATAGTATGTATGTCGGTGTATATCAATCCATTTGACCAAGAACCAGCAAAGAGACATATCCATTTACTAAAAGCTACACTTAAAAAGGAATTAAGTAGTGACAATCGGGCGAGTCTAAACTTTAAACCCATTGATATATTATACACCACCCGAGATGTAAATAACTGGCTCACTACTCTAATTCGTGGAACTTATTCTACCGAATTCACATGTCGTCAGCTAAGAGTGGGGAAGTTTAACCCCACTTAACGTTAAATTAGGGGTTCGGGTTAGTGCATAACTCGTTAATAAAAATGCACGATTAGGGTAAAAGACGCATTTTCAAAAATTATCAAACAGTTCAGAAAAGCAACCGTTCTTGAAGAAAAACATTTGTAATAAAACAAGAAGGAATGAACGATGAGGTGCACCATCTATCATCCTGCAATTTTATGGTATCTTTAACTACTTTCTACACTAATCACCCTCATGAATTTATAATTATAGTCTGATTTCATGCAAATGAGGGCATTGCATGATCTTAAGTGTGGGGAAGGGTTATAAATTCTCTCGGGTTACACTTGGTTTTATTTGCCAAATTTTGTGAAAATTAAAATTTTCAACTAAATGAATTTAAAATCATGTTTATATATATATTTATGAACGGTGAAAACTAGGTGTTAATACTGAAATTATCGTTACCTCGGAAAGGACATAAATTGAGAAACACCCTAAAACGATTGAATTCATTTAAAATGGAATAAAGGAGAATAAAAAGGCAAAGAAAGAAACTAAGTGTGGGGAGAATGTACCAAGTTATTCAATTAAAAACTATCTATCACATGTTTCTGTAAAGTTATTGCAGGTACTTTTATTTTGGACGATTTTAATCAGTTTTACCCGATTTACTGTAATATATTTGAAAGAAAAGATGGATCTACACGATGAATCAATTCCATCATTAAAAGGAAGTAAAGTCTTTCGAAAAAGACACGCGCTTCTTGATTTAGGTCAAGAAATTGTCGTCCAGACCAGCTGTAGGTTGACGAAAAATCTAGAAAAGTCATCTCTAAAATCAGCAGGAAATCCACGGACCTCAGCATCAAACAGGGTAGCCAGGTGGTCATATTTATCCTAACCATGAGAAGGATTTATCTCGTACAATGGGGGGCACCGTGCAAATTAGCTTGATAAGACTAATGAATCAGATCCCCGGAAAGGATAAACTCCTTAAAGATTAAAAATCATCTTTTAAGCATGATATTACTCAATCCTTGAGATTGACCTTAAAGATTGAGAATTACAAACTCATGGAATTCAATGATATCTAAACTCGAGCTTGAACGAGAAAATATTTTGATCAAAATTAAAACCGATTTGTTTTCTGAAAACCTATTTTCAATGCGTTCATTACCATTGAACGTAAAATCCTAGGAATTCACCTGGAATTCATTAGGTCACCTGAACCAAATCGGGTGTCAACCGTAAGAACGGTGGTTGCATAGCATGGTCAAAGACAGGACCTTGTGTCAGACCGAAAAAAGTTATAGGATGATCTTTACTATTGCTCCTACAAAGGATAGTAATTGCGTCCGACACGTTATAGACCATAATTAAATGCATGTCATTAGACATTGCCTTAACAGTTTCTTATTCATCACTTTCCTTTACAACCGGACGGTAGTTTGCCGAAAGGTAATATACGGGACAAGTGAACTGGACGTGTTGCTTTCCCAATACAAGGTTAGCAAGTGGGTAACACAAAACCACAAGTGTTGAGCTAAAATTTTCAAATCTGAAACCCACACAACCCACAAAAATAATTTGCAAACACCGGTGAAGGGTTATTCCGAAAAACTTATCTAGGGTAAAAACTAGATTGAATTTTCAAAAGATCAAATGTTTTCATAAAGATCCAATTTCCTTACGGATCTAAATTTTCATAGTCATGTGGGACTGTAAACCGCCTTTCAAATGTGCACTTTGCTTTGGAAACCGAAAGTAAATCGGCTATTTGATTGCAAGTGTCGTTGACCTAAACCCGAGGCAACTGTGGATGACACACCCACCTTTAACCATGGTTCTATCGTTACTATCATTGTTTATACCACCATATCAAAATCACTAATGTACAAAGTGTGATGAATAAAAAAGTGATTCATGTATGTTTTTATTTCAAGTTCTGTATTGCTTGAGGACAAGCAACGCTCAAGTGTGGGGATATTTGATAAGGCTAAAAAGGAACATATATTTCATAGCAATATCCCTCCTAAATAATAGATTTTTATATGTAATTGTATTATATTTTCATTGTAATTGTTTAAATAAATAAATGTGAAGACGAAGCACGAAGATTAAAGAATTGAAGAAAAAGTGCCACTAAAGCCTGAAAAGTGCCACTAAAGCCATAGTACACTTAAAAGTGCCACTAAAAAGTGAGTACAAGACTCGCACGGATTTTGAAATTTAAGGAGAACAATTTTTGTGCAAATTACAAATCGCGAAACGTAAAGTGCACGATATAAAATAGTACGAAAGGACGTTTGAAAATCCGGAACCAGGACATGAGTCAACTCTCAATGCTCGATGCAACGGACTAAAAATTACGAGTTAACTATGCACGAGAATATAATATAATATTTAAATAATTATATTAATTATTTAAATATTATAATTATATAAATAATATGTCGGCAAAGCAAAGTTCCAAACTTGGATGAGCTGTATTCACGATCTCTGCGACTCGCGGAGATCCCAGCCTTTTTCTATCGCGACTCGCGGAGCACAAGATTTCAGAAATGCCTATAAAAGGCTCGAGCATTTGGCCGAGTAAAATAACAATAATAATAATAATACTCCGTAAGATAATAAATAAATAAATATATAATAAATATATATATATATATATATATATATATATATATATATATATATATATATATATATATATATATATATATATATATATATATATATATATATATATATATATATATATATTTATATAGGTTAGTGTTATATTAGATTAGTTTGGGTTATGTAAAAGTTATTTTTACGGGTTTGTAAGGTCTGAGCTCTGTTCGTGTAGCACTACGCGATAAATAATCAATGTAAGCTATGTTCTCCTTTTTAAATTAATGTCTCGTACTTAAGTTATTATTATGCTTTTTTGAGCCAAAGTAATCATGATGTTGGACTAAATATTAAAGATGGGGTAATTGGGCTTTGTACCATAATTGGGGTTTGGACAAAAGAACGACACTTGTGGAAATTAGACTATTGATTATTAATAGATGGGGGGTATTGTCTAATTGAGTGACAACTCATTGGAGTCTGTCGAACCTATCTTCAAATTAATTAACCTAATAATTAATAATGATTATGGTTGTCCTATTTAGTGACGTTCATATGGAATCTATTATAATCATTTAATTAATTATTCGGGTTGGGTAATTGATTATTCAAACTGATCAAGTGGGTAAATTAATATTCATATCTAATCAAAACAGGGGTGGATTACATACAGTGATAACTGGTGTAATTGTTGACAGAAGTGATAACTGCGTCACAGTTTAAATCCTTAATTAGTTGGAATATTTGACTTCGGGTATAAGGGTAATTTGACGAGGACACTCGCACTTTATATTTATGACCGATGGACTATTATGGACAAAAACCATATAGGTATCAAATAAACCAGGACAAAGGACAATTAACCCGAGTAACAATTAATTAAAATCAAAACGTCAAACATCATGATTACGAAAGTTTAAATAAGCATAATCCTTTTATTTCATATTCTATCGCAATTTTATTTATTGTTATTTTATTTATCGTCATTTATATATTTTACGCACTTTAATTATTGTCATTTATCTTTACGCTTAAAAATATAAAATCGACAAACCGGTCATTAAACGGTAAAAAACCCCCTTTTATAATAATATTACTACTTATATATATATATATATATATATATATAAATATAGTTTTATAAAAATATAGTACGTAATCACTAGCTCCCTGTGGAACGAACCGGACTTACTAAAAACTACACTACTCTACGATTAGGTACACTGCCTATAATGTTGTAGCAAGGTTTAGGTATATCCCATCCGTAAATTAATAAAACTTGTGTCATATTTTGTAGTATTTTGTATTAAAAATAATACTATTTCGTACCCTCACGCTACATCATCAGTAGGAATATAGTTTCTACCTATTTGTTGGCAATAAGCTATGATTTGGTTTTGATGAACTTGCCAATCTTCAAATGCTCGATGTCTAGCATTTTCGTACTCTTGTGAAGCTATAAACCTTTGCATTTCTGTCATTTCATTTCCTCCTCCCACATTACTTGGCTGTTGGTTTCTCTCAACCTGTGGATGTCTACCATGGTATTGTACTGCAGCGTTATTTCGCCTCTTCAAAACCTTCGCACCATGGTATACATTTAAACCTATTATATCGCGGGGTTCTGGTTCTTCGACTAATAATCCCCCCCGACTTATATCCACACCGAGATATTCAGCACTCAAAGTAATAAATATACCACCTCCTATTATGCTATGCGGTCTCATCCTCCTAACCATAGCTGATAAATAATAACCCACACAATAAGGTATACTTACAGCGCTTTGTGGGTCTCGAATACACATGTGGTAAAATAAATCCTGTTAATTTATCTTTTCCTTATTCTTACCTCTTTGTGTAATCGAATTAGCTAAAAACCTATGAATTACTCTTAATTCAGCTCTATCTATATCCAAATAAGAGTAATTTCCCCCTTTGAATCGGTGATGGCTAGTCATTTGACTCCATACACCATGCGTATCAAAATTTTTGTCTATCTTTATACCATTTAGTATCAACCCTCTACAATCGACAGATGCTAACTCCTCAGGCGTATATATACGTAAAGCCTGAGCCATGTCTAGTAAATACATGTGGCGCATCGAACCTCCCAACAAAAATCTAATAAAAGATCGATCGGTTAAACTAGCTACCTGATCATTTAATTCTATACTACACAATAATTCTTCACACCATACTTTATATACAGGTCTACGCATGTTGAATAACCGTACCCAATTGTTAAAAGTAGAATTACCATACCTCTGTGCAAGTAATTCCCTAATTGGCACGGCCAATTCTATAGCTTCTAATGGTCCCCATTCTATGACCCTAGGTACTTCAATAGCTTTAGAATGAAGAGTATGCAAACCCCTTTGGTATTTTGGATAATCTATCCAAAGTCTGTCAAATCTCAGGTTCGGGTGCAAATCTTCCAAGTGCATATCAGAAAATGTCATGACTGGATGAGGTATATCTTGTTTGTAGTAGTTATCCACCTCCTGTTGTTCCGCATTTTCAGCAGGAGCATTGCGAGCTTGGGATGAAGATTCACCCCTTTCAGTCGTTTTTCTTGAGTAATTCCTTGATAGCATCCTTCTCAACATGATTTTAGTAAAAGATTTGATGATTAACGGTCAAAAATTGCGATTTTGGGAGTTATTTTTCGGATTTTTTCGGGTTTATTTCGCAGTTTATGTGGTGTGGGGATGGGGACTGATCAGTTCAGCTCGTTTTATTTTTTTTCTGGGTTTTGGATCCTCCGCGACTTGCGGTGTTTTTACCCTTCAAACTCCGCGAGTCGCGGAGTTTGTACTTTTTTTTTTTAAACATCTTATACTAATTAAAACAATTAAGTAATTAATTTTAAAATTTTGTTTCCCTTGTTATTTAGGACGAGGTCGTTTCGGATCGATGTCCTAGTCCGTCCTTCGACAAAATTTTAAAATTTGTCTTTTTGTAGCGATTGTTTTAAAAGCTAAGATTTTTGGGTTTTTTTTAATGTTTTTGGCATACTTTAATTCAATAAGATTAAAAATAATGATAATAAAAGTTCTCGTCCCTCCCTCGGGTAAAGCAATTTCGGTTCAACGACCTAGTCTTCAACTTACGACGAATTTTAAAAATCATATTTTTAACTTAGCGAAATAAAGTAAATTTTTGTTTTTAAATTCACACAACTTAAATATAAAATTCAAAATTAATATTAAAAATTCACACCAAACTTACAATTTAAAATGCATAAAAATAAAATTCATATTTTAAAAATTAAAAATTCACACCAAACTTAATTTAAAAATTCATATTATAAATTCACACCAAACTTATATTAATTTTTCAAATATTTACAATTTTAAATATATTGATTTTACAAAGTTTACAATATTAATTTAAGATTTATATATTAATTTTAAAAACATGGTAAAAATAAAATTAAAAATCTTTTTGGCTTTTATCCCACTTTAATCAATCAAATATTATCAAAAATATGCGCCCCTCTTTTCGGTAAAGTAATTTCGGTTTCATGACCTAATTTAACTCATGACGAAATTTTGAAATATTTTGGGTTGATTGATTAAAGATTTTTATACCTTAAGAATAAACGTTAAATTTCACCGTGATGTAATAAATTTTTGAATAATATCAATAATTTCGGTCGCCAAACCTAATTTTATTCAATACCAATTTAATACTTTATAGCGAACAAATTAGCGTTTATTATTAAAAGGTTAAAAATAAAAATAAAAACTGTACAGACTTACCTGTGAGATAGTATTCTTAGTTATATGATCTATCCCATTCAAAAGATAGTCGGTTTAATTGGTTTTCCATGGCTACATAGGCGTAACCTCGAGCATTCAATGTTTTTTCTTCTAAACATATGAACGGTCCGTCTCTGCATAAAGTAACAAATTCGATATTTGAATAGGTTTGATTATTTGAACATTTACCTCCATGTGACCATTTTCCGCATTTGTGACATCTTTCTAGGTGTCGTGCTCTTCTTTTCGCTGCGGATTTTGATTTTCCTTTACCAAATTGTAACTTATTATCTTCGCATCTGGATTCTTTTCTTACTCCGTCCAATCTTTCTCTGATTACTGATACTATTTCACTCGGTAGTGTGTCATTATTACGTTTAGTGATCAAAGCGTGTAGCATTAGACCATGGTTTAGTTCACAGGCAGTCTTCATTTCCTAAAAAAAAATAAAAATTCAGAATGGGGGGAGAAGACAAGTTCTTTAGGGTCTGCTAGGGAAAGACCATTCGGGTTCTATTTTCGAGAACTACACGAAAACAGACAATCTAACTCTAACATAAATACATAAAATCCTTTAAAGATTTGATTCTCCCCACACTTAGTTAGCTGTGGTATCGAAATTGTGAATAACTTCGTTGTCAACTTCCATTGGACTATCTATGTAGTGTTTAACTCTGTGACCATTAACTTTAAATTTAATCCCATTTGAATTTATTAATTCTATCGTTCCGTATGGGAAAACTCTTTTGACTATGAATGGTCCAGACCATCTTGATTTCAATTTTTCAGGAAATAGCTTGAATCGTGAATTGAAAAGAAGAACTCTGTCTCCTTCTTTAAATTCTTTTAAACTTCTGATTCTTTTATCATGCCATTTCTTCGTTCTTTCCTTATAGATTAACGAATTTTCGTATGCTTCATGTCTTAATTCTTCTAATTCGCTTAGTTGACTTAATCGTAGACGTCCAGCTTCATGTAAATCAAGATTACATGTCTTCAAAGCCCAAAATGCTTTGTGTTCAATTTCTACTGGAAGATGACATGCTTTTCCATAAACGAGTCTAAAAGGTGTGGTTCCAATTGGAGTTTTGTAGGCTGTTCTAAAAGCCCAGAGTGCATCCTCCAATTTAATGGACCATTCCTTCGGATTTGATCCTACGTTTTTTTCTAGAATACGTTTTAAAGCTCGGTTGGTATTTTCAACTTGTCCACTTGTTTGTGGATGATAAGCAGTGGAGATTTTATGAGTTACTCCATATCTTTTAAGAACTTTCTCAAGTTGATTATTACAGAAATGAGTTCCCCGATCACTTATTAAAGCTTTCGGTGTTCCAAACCTTGCAAAAAGACGTTTTAAAAAGTTGACTACAACTCGTGCATCGTTAGTTGGGAGAGCTTGTGCTTCCGCCCATTTAGATACATAATCAATGGCTACGAGAATGTAGAGATTATTATGAGATTTTGGAAATGGACCCATAAAGTCAATACCCCAAATGTCAAATACTTCACATACTTGGATGACATTTTGTGGCATTTCATCACGTTGACTTATTTTTCAGGCCCTTTGACAAGCATCACAGGATTTGCAAAGAAGGTGTGCGTCTTTGTAAATTGTAGGCCAATAGAATCCAGCTTCATAAACTTTTCTTGCTGTTAGTTGAGGCCCATAATGCCCTCCTGT